>NC_143013.1:52378239-52526210 GCF_055824585.1 Amblyomma mixtum
CTTGCGTTTGCCTTGCCTTTCTTTATCTTTCAGTGCGCGCTAAACACAGCATTTGCTTTGCGAGTCACCACCGTTGCCAGACTGGTTCATTTCTCCAACGGCCACTTTGGGCCTTCCCTCGCAGGCACCCGAACATCCTGTGCCTGTACAACTGGTTCCATGATGATACCCGTGTCTACCTCATCCTGGAGTATGCTCCTCAGGGGGAGCTCTTTCGCCGTCTTCGTGACGCAGAGCGATTCACCGACCAGCGAGCAGCCACGGTGAGGGCTGTCTCCTCTTCTTACCCGTGTCTCTCTTCCCTGACTGCCGTCACCAGAGCTTTCAGTCATGCCACAGGCCCTGCTCTGATGCTGTGACAAAAGCGCTGTGCCTCTGGGCACAAGCCTGTAGTATGATCTCCAGGGCTGGTTTCTGATGGCGGATGATTAATGATGGCCGATGATTCCAATGGAGAAATTAGTTGTACGTTGAAGAAGAGGTGAAGGAAGGGGTATTGAAGAATGAAAATGAAACTGTTTTTTTATTAAAGGAAATAACGCTGAAACTGTCTCAGTTATCTCGGTGGACATTCGAACAGCGCTGTAAGGGAAGGGATAAAGGGGGGGAGTGAAAGAAAAAAGGGAGAAATAGATGGCATAGTGGAGGTCTCCGGAATAAGTTCGACCACCTGGGGATCTTTATCGTGCACTGGCATCGCACAGCACACGGGCGACTTTGCGTTTCGCCTCCATTGAAACGCGGCCGCCGCGGTCGGGTTCGAACCGGGATACTCTGGCTCGGTAGACGAGAGTCTTAACCACTTAGCCACCGCGGCGGGTAGGGTATTGAACAATGTGGGTTTTCGGGAGCCACAATGTTAAAGGTTATGAAATGTTTAAAGGTTGACCAGGACGAGCGCGTAAATAGGCCAAGTTAAACGGTCAGGATAAGGAAGGGTGAGGACATTCAGCTTCCGTTTAAGCAGCTAATTCTTACAACCCCTTTGTTCTGGAGTGGAGCGGACCTTCAGAGAAAGTAATGATTACAGGGGTGCGCCTTTGGTATTTTCTCACGCCCTAACCGAATTCGAATCGAAAAACAATTATTACTAATATTCTGTGCTGATGTCAACATCCTTACAGGACCGATAACCGTGCGAAACAGCGAACAGCTAGCGGCGGTGCTGCGAAACGTCGCTACAAATAGTTTCAGCTGTAGCTGTCAAGAGACGCAAGGTTGATCTCCAAAAGGAGGACGCAGCACGAAGTCAGTGTAATAACTCTATGACCACCATGTTATACTTACAGGAAAATTGCTGCCTCTGTGGCGGTCATGTTATAGTTATAAGAAAGTTACTGTTCTGCTGATGAAGAAAGCGATTAAATTATCGCCGCATCTCAATCGAGGAATGAGGTGAAAGCTATATGAGCCAGGGCCTTCTAGATCGGGCATCAAGGCATGACCTGCTAAAACTGCCTGTGTCCTGCCGCATTTTCTAGTCTTGTTGGCCATGTATGAGGAATGTGATGCGGCTGTTGTACGGTTTTCTCTTGAGAGATATTGGCAAACACAATAGCTGTATCTTACCGGTACTCACCTATGGGGGAGAAACGCGGAGGCTAACGAATAGGGTTCAGCTTTAGTTGAGGAGAACGCAGTGAGCTATGGAAAGAAAAAGGACAGGTATACCGTTAACAGACTGGAAGCGCGCAAAGTGGGTGAGGTTAATGAGATCTTGGTCAAAATAAAGAAGAAGAAATGGGCTTGGGCAGGACATGTAATGCGAAGGCAAGATAACCGCGAGTTCTTAAGGGTAACGGAATGGTTTCCAAGAGAACGCAAGAGTAGCAGGAGGCGGCAGAAAGTTAGGTGGGCGGATGAGATAAAGAAGTCCAGGGGGGTACGATGACCTGAGCGGGCAAAGGACATGGTTAACTGGGGGGACGTGGGAGGGTCCTTTGCACTGTAGTGGACGCAGTCAGGCTGATGATGATGTTGACGAGCACTATGAACGCCGCCACACGTACTGACCACGTCGCGGCTCTGCAGCCTCCATCCCACGCTGTCCATCAGCGACAGCATGCTTCAGGGGGGGGGGGGGGGGGGGGGGGGGTTCACAGCAACAGTCGTCGACCGTGAGGTTCTGTGTAGACACTGAAAATTGCTAGTTTGGACCAAAAACATTCGTACTTTCGGCTCTTATTCCTTGCAGTGATTTGGAAAATCCCCGAATTTTACGCTGCATTTTTGGTGTTTTCGTTAATCATTGCCGTTTCAGTAGGGATTAGCAAAGGTCAAAGAGCTGGAATTTCTCTTCCGCTACTCGCTACGCTCGTATTTCAGGCAGAAATTACTACTCTGAAGAGATGGGCGCCATCACCGTCTAGAAGTTACGTGATAAAAAAAAGCTAACCGAGAGCCGAGAGCGCATCAGATAGATCTACAAACATAGACACTACATGGCTTATCTTTAAACGCGCTGTACAGTACTGTATGACTAACTTTGTCCCGCTCAAGATCAAACGCATCGCTAAAAATAACCCTTGGATCACTAGAGACGTCATTCACGCGCAGCGTCATGTAAAGAGGTTACGCAAAGCTATCAAGACCAAAGGTGGTAGTCATTTGAGGAAATCTAAATTAAGCAGTGCCGTTAAAAAGCTCAAACAGGTCACGAAACAAGCGAAAGACTACTACTTCAACGTAACTTTCCCAAGTTTTTTGAGAAATAATCCACACAGGTTTTGGAGCCATTTTCGTGGCCATAAAACGGTGCAGTCCGGTCTCTCTGTAGAAGATAAGGCCAATACTGCTAATATGTACAACGATTTCTTCTTTTCAGTCTTTACTAAAGATAACGGCATCATCCCCGACTCCTGCAATTTGCCCCTGCTAAATATTGAACCTCTCAGAATTACCGATGACGGGATTTTCAATCTTCTGCTGAACCTAGATCCAAAAAAATCAACAGGTCCGGATGATATTCCAAATGAGTTTTTAAAAAGATATGCCGAATGGTGTAGCAAGTACCTTGGTATTATCTTTCGCAAGTCTATTTCATCATCAAGGCTGCCCAGAGACTGGAAAACGGCAAAGATCATACCTATTCATAAATCAGGGGACACTACCTCACCCTCAAACTATAGGCCAATCTCTCTTACAAGTACATCATGTAAAATTTTGGAACACATAATTTCGAAGCACATAACCGCATTCCTGGAGCGCAATAGTATATTGACACCCCATCAGCATGGATTCCGACGCGGGTTATCAACCGTTACTCAATTAACAGAGGTTGTACACGATCTAGCACTTAATATTAATAACTGTAGCCAGACAGACATAATATTGCTCGATTTTTCAAAGGCATTCGACTCTGTATCACACAATAAGTTGCTAGGAAAACTAAAAACTGTTATCGGGGAAGGCGACTTACTATCTTGGTTAGAAGATTTTTTGTCAAATCGGTCTCAGTTTGTGGTTTTTGAGTATGTTTCATCCAAAACAGTTCCAGTAACGTCGGGCGTTCCTCAGGGATCAGTCCTTGGTCCATTGTTATTTCTGCTCTTCATCAATGACATAACTAATGACATTGATTGCAACATTAAGCTCTTCGCAGATGACTGCATTCTTTACAAAACTATTAACAACCGCGAAGACCATCTGTCGTTAAACAGTTCTCTAAAAAAAATAACAGAATGGTGTAACACGTGGCAAATGACAATAAACACTAAAAAATCCGTTTGTATGACAGTAACAAGAAAAAAATTCCCGTTTTGCTTTTCTTACTCTGTAAACGGCGTTCCATTAGCGAAAACTAAACACCATAAATATCTAGGTATTACGCTGTCTTCTGACCTGAGGTGGGACTCTCACATTGCTAACATCACGTCTACTGCTTTACGGAAACTTCTCTTTATCAGGAGACGCTTGCGGTCCGCACCAGTATCTTCTAAACTCCTTGCCTACAAAACCCTTGTAAGGCCAGTCTTAGAGTACGCGAACACAGTCTGGTTCCCCCAATCAATAACTAACATCACAAAACTTGAGGCTATACAACGCAAAGCCCTACGAATAATTCACAATAAATACAAGCGCACAGATTCCCCAACATTGCTTGCAGCTTCATCCGGTCTCCAAACATTATCCGCAAGAGCAAAACAAGCGCGCTTAAAATTTTTGTTTCAATTATTACACGAGCAGTACAGGATAGATGTGAAAAAATACGTGACGTACTCACAATCGCCACCTTCACGGCACAAACATACGAACACACTAACCGAGTATATGTGCCATAATGACACGTTTAGGCATTCCTTTTTCCCTCTCTCCGTTAGTGAATGGAATCGCTTGGATCGTGCCATCACCTGCACTCAATCCTTATCATCATTCGTGTCACAGATAGAGCATTTGTCGTAATGCACAGTGGCGATGCAGCAACCGTGACTGCAAATCTAGGCAAGAAGACAACCCCTTCTAACTTGTCATGTATGCGATTTTGAGTGCATTTTGAAATTGTGCCTACCATTGTCGAAGATCTGTTCTGTATATCCTTTTGCTATGGCCAATTCACTTTTCCCTACCTTTGTTTTGATGCCATGTTTGCTGCCTTTGAATAATATGTTTATATTTGTTTTTTGCACTGTACTAATTGCCCCTGCTACGGTCTTGCAATAAGACCAGCAGTATTGTAAATAAATAAAATAAATAACAATCCAGTTTGGAGTTTTATTCAATGATAATGCATTTCTTAATAGAAGCTCGAAGAAAGTAAGCATGTAAATGACTAGAATAACTCCTACTTCGTACTTATACAACTCATGACCGTATCTACTGCCGAATTGGTCGATCGGTTGTATATTAAGGCGAAAGCCTTTAATGCCTCATCGTTGTCGACAGAAGGCTGTTAGCAGAAGCTTGTCAGCAGATGTGTCACGCTTTTGACGGGTGTCTATCGAGATATATGAGACAGTTGCTGCGTAATTTCCTTTCCTCAAATACAATTTTCTTTTCCTTCATTATGGCCCCTCTTTCTCTTTCTTCTTTCACTCCCACTTCCTTCCTGTACGGCGCGGTCCGGGTGTCCACCGAGGTGACAGAGAATTACTGCGCCATTTCTTTTCCTCAAAAAGCGTTGCGTACGAAGGGCAAGGCATAGCGGGGAACGGGTGGTGGCGTACCATGGACTCCCTGGCAGCGCTAGAACACGCTGTAGGGTTCCACTCCTAAAGGCGAAGCTCAAGCGACATTAATTAGCAGTTAATTAGTATTTATTCATCAATGAGTAATTAGACATTAATCAGTAACTGTCATTACTTAGTAATTAGTCATTAATTATGTGTTACGCCATTCAGTGGTGACGTCGCCAGTGTCACAGGGGCAATTAAAATGGTGCGGAAAACGCTTTCGCTTCTACGCACTTTAGACAGTCAAACTGCGTTCTAAATTTCTTTTTATCGATCCTTTGTACAACTGGTCGATGTCGTTGCTTTTTTCACAAAGCGCGCTCACCTTCCCCCGTGCAGTACACCTACCAGCTGTGCCAGGCGCTCAAGTTCTGCCACAGCAACAAGGTGATCCACCGGGACATCAAGCCGGAGAACCTACTCCTTGGCGTCAACGGCGAGATCAAGATCGCCGACTTCGGCTGGTCCGTGCACGCGCCCTCTTCGAGCTGGGTGCACTGGCTAGTTTTCACTTGGCATGCTCGATTATCAGCAGACGCTATATTCGTTGACAGTTCTGTGGTGCTTCTTTCGTTATGTCTGCCTAGTATGCTGTGCACAGGGTGTACCGTATTTATCTGTCCGGATTGCAAAAAATTATCCTGCACAAACTACTGGACTATTTGGGCTCAAGCATAGGCCACAAGGTAGCTCATGATAGTCTGCGCTTTCCGATCAATAATTTAACACCGGAACTTACCTGGATTGGCTGGATTAGGCGAAAAACTGCAGTCGTCTGCGCAGAGAAGTTTCGTGATGGCGAGCGGAGTAGCCGATTTGAGAGGCTGCACCATCTGGGGTACTGTGAGACCTGCTCCAGCTCCAAGCAGTGTCATTGGTTTTTTTCTTAGTTCGCTAGATGGCGCGGCCTCTCAAATTGGCTACTCCGCTCGACTCGACGAAAATTCTCTGCGCAGACGACTTCAGTTCTTCGCCGACTCCTCTCAATACATGTAAGTTCAGATGTTAAATAATTTATTGAAAATCGCAGACCATCATAAGCTGCCCTGTGGTATGTGCCTGAGACCAAGTAAGCCAGTAGTTTGAGAAGAAATTTTTTACAACCGGGACTGATAAATACGGAGTACCCTGTATACAGCTGCTTTGTATGAAGAAACTACCAAAACAGACGTTTAGGGCAAACATCGGAAGCTATGCTGTTTCCTTCAGAAAACAAATAAGTTAGCTTGGTGTGGGCTGTGCTTGGGCAGCTCTTCACTCGATACAGAGGAAGGGCACGAAGCTTTTGGGGTGGTACTGTGGCACCGTTGACTTGGGATGCGCATATTCAGTAACTGTTCAAAAAGCTATCTTTCGTTGTTGGCTTAGTACATCGATCTTTAGATATTTTTCCAACATCAAACTTCATTTTTCACTCCCTCTTTCGGTCCCACATTAACTATTTCGCTTAATTTGAGCCACGAATAAAAAAAATACCAGTAATACATAGGCTCGAAAAAAAGAACCCATCTACTGCGTCGCTGTTGTTCCATACTGCCACCACATTCACGAGATGTTTGCTGAATTCAGGGTAGTGCCGCCACGGTGGCTCAGTGGTTATGGCTCTCGGCTGCTGACCCGAAAGACGCGGGTGCTATCCCGTCCGCGGCGGTTGAATTTCGATGGAGCCGAAATTCTAGCGGCCTCTATACTATGTGCGATGTCAGTGCACGTTGAAGAATCCCAGGTGGCCGAGGCGTCGCTCATAGCCTGAGTCACTTTGGGACGTCAAACCCCCATAAACCATAAATCATACAGCAAATTTACAATTGCTGCCTACTATACCTGCTGCCCTTTTCAAGGGCATGCTAACAAGAATTCCTGAAGAAATTGTGTACTCTTACATTGCAAACTCACGCATATCGAACAAGGTCATCTGAGTAATGGTTTGTGGAGCGGCCGTGCTCAAATTATCTTCTGCCAACATTAAAGCACAATCTAACATTTCTTCTAAATGGGCTGTAAACACATTTTAATGGCTCCAGTGACGAAACTAGCGGAGCATTGCATGGCATATTTGTTACTGGACCATTTTATTAGTACTTTGCATTGGTTTTGCCGCGCAAAATCTGTCAATGATTATGCGAAGTGCCTGCCGTTTCACCTGGATGGCCGCCATGTACGTCACTATACACATAGAATACCGCTTGTTTGGAGAGCAGTTTTATTGTTGCGTCTCTCATAGCCTTAGTCGCTTTGGGACGTTAAACCCCATAAACCAAACCAAACCAGTTTTATTGTTATGTACTTTATTTTGTTTTTCCTTTGTTGCATCATTATGTTGATTAATGAAGCGTATCATATTGTAATTTTTTTTCGCATTTGAACCATTGCAATGCTTATGTAAAGTCCCTATGGCTCTCTGGCCTAATCAACCTGTGTTCAAAGCTCTTTGCCAGGGAAGCCATCAACACTGCACTATTGTTGACAATGAACTTGATTTCATTCGAAATCACTGAAAGTTTGGTGAACAAAGGGTTCGGCAAGTGTAAATTTTCCTTTTATAGTAGTTGAGTAGACAAGGGAAGACAAAAAGCTCGTTATGACTTGCATGACGGTTAACAATGCAAAAGCACGGGCTAGTTGGTGCTTCATACTGATCCAATCGCGCTAACAGGCGCAGAAAGGCACAGAAAAGGCACAGAACGCGCTTCGTCCGTCTGTGTTTTCGTCCTTCTGTGCCTTTTAGCGCGATTTGATCAGTTTGCATGACGGAAGACAAGTCACTCAAACCAAGAACCAGAGGGGATCATTTTTTAACTCGTGGTATTCGTCAATTTGAGATTAATACGAGGGGGTACCCAAAAGAAACCGGACTAATTTTTTGAATCGGCACAGCTTCTGTGGTACCGCGTTTTGCCGCCAGGAGCGCATAGAACGAACATTCCAGAGTCAGTAAGCCGAGTCCCGTCGCTGAAGGAGGTCAGACTAGTTTAGGCAGAGTTTTAGAGTGACGTCTGTTTTGTGTGAATGTCGTTTTTGCAATGGCTGATTTTCGTGAACAGCGTGCGCCGGTGAAATTCTGATTTTTTCTCGGAAAAAGTGGAACGGAAACTCTTGAAATATTCAGAAAGACGTTCAAGGACGATGCTATGGGGACAACTCAAGTGTTCCTGAATTAAATCCTGAATCAAGCAACAGTCATGCCAATGGAAAACTTCAAATTCACCTCGCCTCAAGAAAGCTCGTCAGGTGAAACCAAACCTCAAAACAATGCTGATTTGTTTTTTCGACTTGAGAGGAGTCGTCCATTCAGAATTTGTTCCGCAGGGTCAGACAGTTAACCAGGCTTTCTGTTTGGATGTTTTTAAAAGATTGGGCAACAGTCTTTGGTGGAAGCGGCCTGATTTGTGGCAGACGGGTGACTGGTTTTTCCACCATGGCAATGCCCCTGCTCACACAGCCCTGTCTCTACGAGAAATTTGGACCAAAAATGGCATGACCCCTGTTCCTCAACCCTCATACTCACCCGACCTTGCCACGTGCTACTTTCTTTGTTTCGTAGAATGAAAAGCCAGGTGAATGGAAAGAGTTTCGCTGATGTTGCTGAGGTGCAGAAAAAAACGACGGAAGGACTGTCAAGCATCACAAAAGATGAATTTAAACAATGTTTTGAAAAATGGAATGCAAGATTCGACAAACGTATCATTGTAAGTGGAGAGTACTTTGAAGGATATTGAAGGTCTGTGCTGAAAATGTGAACAAATAAGTTCAAACAAAAATAAGTCCGGTTTCTTTTGGGTACCCCCTCGTATGGTATATTTTAAAGAGAATTGATTAGAAAGCAGAAGAAAACCTACATACCGCTAATAGGATCCGTACCCACAACCTGTGAATTTCGCGTACCGTGCTCTGCCTACTAAGCAAAGGCGATGGTGGCCCAATCTTCTACTTTCGGAGTATTTATTTTCAGTGTAATCGAACCTTGATAGTGTTCACCACGCCACCCTCGTCCATAGCGGCGGACGCAGTACCTCTCGTATTACCGCGAGTGCCATGTAGGAACGTGATCGAACGGCGAGGGTGGAAGCTGTGCGAGAACCTTCTTATGGTACCTATGGTATCAAGACTGCCAAAATCGAGGCCTTCAATAGCTATAGAGCAGACAAGGAAAGGCAAAAGAGAATTCGCTGTGGCATAAATGATGGAAGGCGATAGTCACTGAAACCAAGGAGCATCATCAGCCTGATTACGCCCACCGCAGGGTAAAGGCCTCTCCCATGTCTCTCCTATTAACCCTGTCCTTCACCAGTTGAGGCCACCGTTTCCCCGCAAACTTCTTAATCTCATCCGCCCACCTAACTTTCTGCCGTCCCCTGCTACGCTTGCTTTCTCTTTGAATCCACTCCGTTATCCTTAAGGACCAGCAGTTATCTTGCCTTCGCATTACCTGCCCTGCCCAAGCCCACTTCTTCCTCTTAATTTCGACTAGGATGTCATTAATCCGCGTTTGTTCCCTCACCCACTCCACCCACTTCCGATCTCTTAACGTTACACCTACCATTTTTCTTTCCATAGATCGCTGCGTTGTCCTTAACTTAAGCTGAACCCTCTTCTGCCTTTCCCTCTCTCTCTCTCTCTCTTTGTTAGCCTCCACGTTTCTGCCCAATAGGTGAATACCGGTAAGCTACAGCTGTTGTATACTTTTCTCTTGATGGTAAACTGCCACTCATGTCGCGTTGGCTCAGTGGTTATGGTGCTCGGCCACTGACCCGAAAGACGCGGGTTCGATCCCGGCCGCGGCGGCTAGAATTTCTTTGGAGGAGAAATTCTAGAGGCCCGTGTACTGTGCGATGTCAGTGCACGTTGAAGAACCCCAGGTGGTCGAAATTTCCGGAGCCCTTCGCTACGGCGTCTCTCATAGTCTTAGTCGCTTTGGGATGTTAAACCCCATAACCCAAACCAAACCATGATCTTAGAGAACCTACCCTATACATATGGTAGGTTCTCTAAGGTCATGGTTGTATGCTCTTACTACTTCTAGCACCACGCCATCAATTGCGAACTGCTGTTCTCTTGCTATACTGTTGAATATTACTTTGGTTTTCTGCGTCTTAATTTTTAGCCCCACAGTTGTGGTCTGCCTGTCTAACTTAGTGCTCGTGCTTTGCAGTTCATGTCCTGAGTGCCTTAGCATGGAAGACAGTTGGGCTAGTTGGTGTGAATTCGTTAGTGACTGCGGCATTGCAACTAGCGTGGAAAGCACAAGGACAGCGACAAAAGGAACCGACGGGACAGCACGCTAGACTTCAACTGACGTTTTAATGCACACATAACATATTTTTACACTTTTATTCGGCGCATGCTCAGGAGACTGTACCCCCGCCCCCTTCAATCTCCTGAGCATGCGCAGAATAGAAGTGTAAAAATATGTTATGTGTGCATTAAAACGTCAGTTGAAGTCTAGCGTGCTGTCCCGTCGGTTCCTTTTGTCGCTGTCCTTGTGCTTTCCACGCTAGTTGCAATGCCGCAGTCACTAACGAGTGCCTTAGCATGGCAATGTCATCAGCGTATCGCAGATTACTTAGGTATTCACCATTAAATCTCATCCAAAACTCTTCCCATATCAGGCCCCGGAATACCTCCAGTAAACAGGCAGTGAATAGCATAAGGGAGATCGTGTCTCCCTGCCTGACACCTCTCCTTATTGGAATTTTATTGCTGACTTTATGGAGAACTATGGTAGCTATGAAATCGTTATATCTTCCAATATTTTCATATAACACTTTTCTACACCCTGATTCCGGATTGCTGGCATGACTGCTGAGGTTTTTACAGAGTCGAATGCTTTTTGAAATCATTGAAGGCTATATACAAGTGATGGTTATATTCTGCGCATTTCTCTATAACCTAATTGATAGCGTTGATATGATCTATTGTCGAGTAAACCAAGGAGCATAATGGATGTGTTCATCATAGGAATATCATCGTAAATTAACTGTTCCTGCTGTGCAGCTTCGCCCTTCGGTCAGCCTCCGTGCAACTATTTCACGGCTTAGACACACCTTCTATCGCGTCACGACTCACGACGCGGAAACTAGAAACCAAAAGTTGCTTGAACTACCTTCGAGCGATGGTCAGTGACTGCAAAAAACAGCAAAACCGCTGTTCGTTAACATTTCGCAGATGAGGTAGGCACATGACTAACAGTGGCGAGCGGTTGATTGCCGCTTAGTGCAAGCTGCAAATATATGCACGCATGTTGAATCTTTCAATGTTGCCTGCAGGCGACGCACAATGTGCGGCACTGTGGAGTACCTCCCTCCGGAAATGTTGATGCACCTCGAATACGACGAGAAGGTGGACCACTGGTGTCTGGGCATCCTCATCTACGAGATGGTGGTGGGCAGCACACCCTTTGCCTCGGACTCATTTCCCAAAACCCGTGAGCTCATAATGGCGGCCAGGCTTGTGTTCCCGCCCCATGTCGGCGCCGATGCTCGAGACATCATCGGAAAGGTTAGCAGCACGCATTGCGTGAAGATAGTGTACCGCCTGTGGCTACATGTTGCATCCGTTTTTGTCAGTGATGCATACGTGCTGCGTTTGTTGTGCTTGTCCGCACTTCAGATATACTCTGCCGCTACAGTCCAGTTCTGTTATCTTCGTATTTGTGACGCACCTTTTGTCTAGCAATGCTGGCATACTGCACTGAAAGAGACCTGTGCCTATATGTTTTTCTTCTTCGGAAGCAGCGAATCTGGCAGTCGGTTTTGTTTGTCTTAAGCGCGCTTGTTTTATAGAAATTATTCAGTTCTTGATAGATGCAGATAGATAAACTGACCGGTAGGTAGGTTGAGGTAAGCTAGAGTAGGTAGGGAGTGTAGTGTCCGGCAGGGTTGGTAAGCTACATAGGTTACAGGTTATGGTGCTGTAGTGTAGGGAGGTTAGATAAACTGACAGGTAGGTAGGTTGAGATAGCGTAGGTAGGGACTCTAGGGTACGGTAGTCTTGGTAAGGTACGTAGGTTAACAGTTTATGATGCCGTAGTGTACGCAGGTTAAACTGACAGGTAGGTAGGTTGAGATAGGGTAGGTAGGGCCCGTAATGTACGGTAGGGTTGGTAAGGTACGTAGTTTAATAGGTTAGGGTGAGGTAGTGTAGGCAGGTTAGTTAGGTTGGGTAGATAATATACGTAAGGGTATTTAGGTTAGGGTACGATGCGTACGGTTTGGTAAGGGAAAGCAGGTGTGTTAGGTAGGGAGATGGACATGCTGCTTTGTTTTAAATATGTGAACTACTGCAACATATTATCTTATTTTCGCAGCTGGTCCGGTTACGTGCAGCGGACCGCATTTCCCTGGATGAAGTGCTGGCTCACCCTTGGGTCACGAAGAATGCCGACACCACAGTGGTGTGCACGACTTTCTGAAAAGAACCCTGCTGGCATCGCTGATTGCTTTCACTGGGCACGCTAATTTTGTCGCGCACAATTTTAGAGGCGTCTCAAATTTCTTGTATCGGTTTAGGTGTTTGGGTTTCGTAGTTTTTTTTGCGCATTCATAGTGTCAGTACTTTTTGTACAGCATTTATAGGGCGTATATTGTGCAAATTATTACTGAATTTCGTGCAGCACGTTTTTAGAATACTTGTTATCTTTTTTCACAGAGTTACCAGCATTCATTTGCATCTTGTACCGTGAAGCCTGGAGACATTGTGTTCTGAGAATGCTAGTTATATTTTAAGTTCTATGGTGCAACTATTTTATCTTATCACATCAGGTGATAAGGTAAAAGACTCAGGAGAAATTTATGTTGTATCGATAGAGTACCCCCTCCTAACCAAATAAAGGTCTTGTAAGGTAGAAAAGAGCGAGGACTAAAATACAGGTATCGCTGTCAGTGGCCAATCTCGCAGGCACAAACGCGATGACGAAATAGCTGAAAAGAAGGAATGAGCTCTGAGGCTGACCAGCGTGCATGGAGGTTACGCGTTTGTGTATTGGATCTTCAGTCCGTGACGCACGCATGCGCACTAACCACCGGCCAAGCTCTGGGGAGCACGCCGTTATCTAATGCGCGATAACCCGCTCGCCCTCTTACGCACCGAGTGGGCTATAAAAACACTCGCTGAATAAAGTAGTTCGTTCACTGTTCTGTGGCTGCGTCTACGTTTTACTTCGGCCAGTCGTGAAACGATACATGGCGTCTTCGAGCCTGCTGTTCGCGGATTCCACTCGTGCTCACCTGCAGACGGACGACCCGCAGCAGTTTTGCAGACATGGAAAGCATCAAGCCTCCAGAACCACTGATCCTGTCCGGACAAGCCCGAAGAGGCTGACAGCTGTCACCTGAAAAACCAAGGACTGAAACGGCGAAAATGGCGGTCTTAATCAGCGTAGCAGGCGAAGATGCGATAGATATTTACAAGTTCTCGTTCTTGGAGACAGAAGGCAAACAGGACTGCAAAGTGGTTGTTGCCAAGTTCCAGGAGTACTTCGCCGAACAGGAGAACGAAGTGCTCGAAATGTATGCGTTTCGTACACGCGTGCAGTAGCCATCAGAGCCTTTCGAACAATTTTTGCGAGAGGTCTAATTTCGGGGCCCTAACTGACGACATCGTTCGTGACCATTTCGTTTTCGGCTTAAACTCTCCCAAGGTACGAGAGCAAATGCTTAGAGAAAAGTATTTAACGCTCGAAAGAGCTATGATCTTATGCAAAGCAGCTGAAACCACCCCTCGCCAAAATGAGATGGTCCAAGACAAAGACCGAAGTCTACGCAGTAACTTCAAGATTAGAGGATCAGCCTGCAACGTGCACCAGTTGCGGCCGGACACATCCGCCAAGGCGCTGCCCGGCATGCGGAAAAATTCAGGGGGCACTTTGTCTAAAGTGCGTAGAGGCGAAAGCGTTTTCCGCACCACTTTGACTGCTTCTGTGGCACTGGTGGCGTCACATGTAATTGAGTACTAATTGCTAAGTGACGAGAAATCACTAATTAATGGTTAATTACTGATTTGTGTCTGAATATTAATTAACTGCTAATTAATGACGCTTAAGCTTCGCCTTTAGGAGTGGAACGCGACAGCGTGTTGTAGCGCTGCCAGGCAGTCCACGGAACGCCACCACCCGTTCGGCGCGATGCCTTGCCCTTTGAACGCTTTTTGAGGAAAGGAAATGGCGCAGTAAATCATCTCGGTGGACACCTGAACCGCACCGTAGAGGAAGGGAGGAAGTGGGAGTGGAAGAAGAAAGACGAAGATGGCCCGTAATGAAGAAAATGAAAATTGTATTTGAGGAAAGGAAATTACGCAGTAACTGCCTCACATATCTGGGTGGACACCCGTCAAAATTCAGGGGGCACTTTTTTGACCTAAACGCGGTCACTGATGTGTGGTTAAGATGTCAAGCTTCGCCTCTAAGAGTGGAACGCGACAGCGTCTTGCAACGCTTCCAGGAGTCCATAGAACGCCATCGCCCATTCGGTTCTATGCCTCGCTCGTCGGTAAATTGGTTTTTGAGGAAAGGAAATGTAACTGTCTCTCATATCTCGGTGGACACCTAAACCTCACCGGAAGGGAACGGAGGAGGATGGGAGTGAGCGAAGACACCGTATTCACTATACGCACCTTTGTTCTTCCCAAACCATCGAGCTGGCATGGCGGAGTGGATAGCATGCTCGTCTCACACTCCGAAGACCGGGGTTCGATTCCCGAGCTGGACCAATTTCTAACTCGGTTTTATTTATTTATATGGCCTGGCTAGAAAAGTTAATTAGGCTAATTGAGTAATTAAGCAATTAACTAAGCTCTGTCCCACTTACTTGTAGCATCACTATGCGATCCCTTCAATTGGTTGCCTGGTTACTAGCCAAAGTACAATTGGCTCCGTTTGAAATTCGTGCACTGTGACGTCATGACCGTTTGGACCAACTGAAAAGCGTGACATTTCTGTCGACAACTGCTGCTTACAACGATGAGACAGTAAAGGCTTTCGCCTTAAAACGTCGTTCGTGCAACAGGCCAAACCATTTTGCCTCGAGTTGCAGAGGGACAACTAATGTTGGTGAGGTACAGCAAGACGGTGACGACGACTTGAAAGTTTTGGATGTGGCAGTCGATAGCATTTCGATTGGCCGCGACTAGCTTGTGGAAGCCAGTATTGGAGCGACGAACGTCACATTCAAAGTTGATACCGGATCACGAGCGAACCTCGTCCCGTTATCAGCCTATCGAAAGTTTAATGTCGCTGCGCTTCGGTCAAACGGAGCAGCCCTGCGCTTGTACAACGTTGGCATTGTCAAGGACTGCGGTACCTTTTCGACGCCCGTCGTCATTGGCAATCGAAAGGAAAGTGCCGAGCTCTTCGTGGTAAAGAAAAAAAAAAAACACCAAGCTATTCTTGAACTGGAGGCCAGCGAGCGTTTTGGTCTAGTTAAGCGGAATATCGACGCTGTAGCCACAACCACTTGTGAGAAAAGTGCCCGGCAGTTCCCGCACTTGTTTCATGGAACTGGACGCCTCTCGCGGGAATGCACGATTGTGCTTCGCGAGGATGCTACGCCCATCGTCCAGCCGGCTCGAAGAGTGCCTCTGTCTTCAGCAGCCACTGCGTGCCGAGCTGGGCCGAATGGAACCAGAGGGAATCATTCTCAAAATGAGCGACCCGACGGACTGGGTAAGTCCACTCGTCATTGTGCGTGAAAAAGACGGCAAGCTAAAAGTATACCTTGACCGGAGAAAAATTAATGACATTCTGAAACGGGAACACTACCAGATGCCAAGGCGAGAGGATATTGAGGCAGAGCTTGGAGGCGCTAAATTTTTCTCGCGTTTGGACGCCAATGCCAGTCGTCGTCAAGTTCCTTTCAATGAGACTTTATCTAAAATATGCACATTTCCACAGATTTGGGCGTTACTGTTTTCTGTGTCTCCCTTTCGGCATTGCCTAAGTCAGTGAAGTGTTTCAGAAAGCACTAAACGAGGTATTTGACGGTCTTCCTGGGGTTCGCGTGTATGTTGATGATGTGTTGATTTGGGGCCCAACCCGAGAGGAACATAACAAGCGCCTACGAAGTGTAGTAAAAGCAGCTGAATCCGAAAGGCTTACCTTTAACGCTGCAAAGTGGGAGTCTGGCGAACCAAAGATCGCATTTCTGGGTGAAAATTTCCAGCAAAGGCATCGCGCCGGATACAGGATTAATTTCCAGCATTCACGAGATGCCAAGGCCAAAAGACAAGCAAGCAGTACAGAGACTGCAGGGGACAACTATTTTAGCAGATATGTGCCAAGCTTGGCACAGCACATTTCATTGATAAGGTCTCCTCTCAAGCAAGATGAGCGGCTTGAGTGGACTGCCAGTTAACCATGAAACAGAATGGCGAGGAATTTCTGAGGTGCTGAGCGCAGCTCGGCTGTCAGCAGTTTTCGGCCCAAACCTGGACGTAAAAGTTACATCAGATGCCTCGCAGTGTGGCGTTGGGTCGGCTTTGCTGTAAGGGCATGATGGCGAATGGAAGCCAGTAGCATACGCATCAAAATCATTAGCTGAGACAGCACAGCGCTATTCTCGAATTGAAATAGAAGCTCTGGCGCTTGTTTTCGGCTGTGAACGATTTCATTACTTCGTTTACGGGTGATCACCGGCCCGTTATCGACATAGCAAAGAAGGCGATAGCTGATATGCCACCACGAGTGCAGCACTTCTTTCTGAGGCTTTTAAAGTATGATTACACAATCGTATTTCGTCCTGGAAAGCAGATGGTTCTGACAGACATGCAATAAAGATCACCCGTTCCGTGAGACAGCACCGCCGTGGATGCAACCGACGTCGAGGTCCATGCCGTCAGCGTGGTGTCAACGCTCGTCAGCGACACAACAGCCCAACGCCTTGCACGTGAGACCGGTGCGACCCATATCTTAAACTCAAAGTGGAAGTCAAAGAGACGTACACTGCAATCTCAGACCAGGGTTAGTGGTCCACTTCAGACACGCAAGGAGAAGCGCAAAACTTCAGTTGTAATGGAAAAAGAAAGATAAAAAGGTGGATTAAGATTCAGTAAGAAAAGAAATATAAAAAGGGGGATTAAGATTCAGTAAGAACAGGCAACCAAACATGCAACTTCACATTATAATCCGCTGTGTGAGCATACAATTTCCCCGTGGCACAAAAACCTCAGGTCTCAAATAGATTAACCCACATAAAACATGTTTCTGCCGAGAGTATTTCTAAGCTCCCGCGCTAAGGATAAAAGGTTTGTAACAACTACCTTGCATGAAGCGTACCTAACAAAATTATTTAAAAGCAGCACGTGCCAACAGCCGAGTCATCGAAACGGAATATGTGCAAACATTAAATATGCTGCTCAACTACAGTGCAGTTACCATTTGAATGCCAATCAATCCGAGGGTTACCAGCTCTGGTCGCTGCTTCCCATGATTTCAGAGGTGAGATGCTACATCGCAGAGGTGCCTTAGAGCTCCAGCGCTCGTACGATCCGATCGCGTTGCAAACGGAAGAGCTGCCGTTCACGGCAAACCGCACACGCAGTACCGTTGACAGCGATCAGTTGGAACACCACAGGCAGCTGGTCGCAGTCGTCATCCAGGTTCTCCAGGGAACAAGACAACTTGCTGCTTGACTGTCGCATCTCATTTGCAAAAAGAGCGCCTTTTGCAGCATCGGCGCATAAAACTAATCTTTCATGGTCATCGCAGTAGGTGAATTGTATCCTCCGACGGCAGTGAGACACAGATTCTGCAGCAGGGCTTGCCTTTGGCCGTGACAGCAGAGATAGAACGGAACCAGACGCGGAGCTGCTGACTGAGGCGTCGTAAGAGTGCGTGGAAAGAACTGCGGAAGACCTCCACGAACTGGGCGAATCTGACAGCCCCTTGGAATCATGACGGCTTTGCGGCAGCGGCGTAGACGCCCGAGGTGTGTCTTGAAGCATCAGGTCACTGGTTGCCCATTCGCTGTACTGGCCGGGGTCCTGCAGGATTCATTCCTAACGGCAGTCGACTCGATCCTCCATGATGCCACCTGCGAATGAAGGAACAAAAATTCCGACTTAGTTTTTGAGACGTGCGCACGGAAAATCTTTCTGTGCTACTTCATTTAAGCGACGAATATGCACCGATCATACTTACTGAAGCACACGCTAAAAGCCTCTTCGTGAGGAGCGCAGTCCAACGACGACGTAAGATAAATGCGCAGGTGGTCGGCACTCCCACTCGTTCGCAGACAACTGGGACTTGCCTCCAGTGCTGCCAACCTCGTCGAAAGCCGCTTCTCCTCCAATTTTTCACTCAAAATATCCTAGATTTCCCTAGATGCGAAAAATAATACTCAGGCATGGAAAAAAAGGTGCGTAGTTGAATTGCAAGCTTTTCTATTTCGCAGAGACCCTTTTACCACACTTTGGTAACAACTTTGAATACAATAACACATTAATTTCCCATAAAAACTCGCGTACCACGATCATGAGTAAGAAAAACATGCGAGTTATCAGAAGCTAACAAATCGAGGGCTAAGCCGAAAAATGAATGAAAACCTCGCAGTGAACACTTACGCTCACCGACTGCAGTCAAAGAGCGAGACAAATACACTTTATGCACAAATGTGGGCGTGAACCAACAAACGCTAAAACAGAGGACAATTCATTTGGGTGGCATTCAGGCTGTGTTTTACTCATGCATATACAAGTCCTTTTTCCATGAGGACATTTATGCGTTCATTCCCTGCAAAGTAATAACAGTTGGCTCCTCCTAGAACCCGCTCGGCGTAAATAGTAGCTGCCAGGGTTTGCGTCACCAAGCTTTTCCTTAGCTTTGTTCATTTTCGTACTGCAGAGAGGTCTCTATTCTGCGTCATTTTTTTTCATTTCCCTTTCTGGCACCGAAGAGAATGGCGTGGCAAGTGGGGCTATTGAAGAAGTCCGTTTTTCGATGACAACTTGCGGGTGGATTGCCTCCAGTCTCTTCATCTGGATGTTGTCAAATTCTAGTCTGGTTAATATCTGGGTTGCCGCTTCAATATAACATTCCAAGCATCTGAGGCGGAAGTTATGAGTGATGGTTCGACTTCGGTCTATGCCGTGAGGCCCCGAAAGTGCCGACATCACTTTTCCGCCGAGGTATATCTCCCCAAGAGGTATGAAGTTCGTTGGGTGTCTGTACGGTACACGCTCCAACAAACAGTTTGGATTTATGTACGCTTCGAGAATGGTCTTCAATACCGCTGATATGAGAATCATGAAGCTTGATCAATCTTGTCTCGGCGGCTTGCATTTCCTTGTTTAGTATGGTGAAGAGCGGAAGAGCATAGTCAAGAAATTGGAGATACAGCTTTGTTGAGGGGTCCTCCAGCTTGTTCAAGATGCAGTCAGCATCTAGAAGTCGGCCCTCGCTGTTGCGGCTCTAAAAAAAAAAATGCAACAAGGGCAGGGTATTTTTCGAGAAGCCGTTTCACTACAGCTTGGAAGGACAGCCAACGTGTCTGAGAGGGATGTAAAAGCAGGGCTTTGGCATGTTGCAAGTTGCGCGTCCGCGCTGAGGGTGGCGCCACGGTGAAACGATTGCAGAGATCCTGGTATCGGCGGTAAACGCGGCTGCAGTTAAGCCTAATAAAAGTGAAATTTTTCGACCACTATCAATAATAAAAACATCCTTATGAACTAAATTTTAAGCAGCCATAAGTATTAAAAATAAGATAACAAAGAAATTAGTTGCGAAGATGACGCGTGGAACGCGGCAGCAGACGACAAGCAGACGACGGCCGGTCAGCCGCGCAACCGAAAACGGCGACGTCGGCAGTAAAAGCTTGTGAGGCTGCGCAGCTCGGAACTCCTCCAGGACATGCTGATCGGCCACCATTTGCTTATAAGACAGGAAATAGTTACAAATGTCTCTGGACAAGTCTTCTATGCCCCTGTGGAGCGTCTGACATGCATAGGATGCACACAGGTGAAAGGAATGGCACACGCACTTCATTCTAAACAGACCGGGAATGTCAGGCTTGAGGAGGGAAGCCAGTGAGTTCCTAGCCCGCATCATAACGTTAGCGCCGTCGGCTGCAAACCCAATCATGTTCTTCCTGTAGTCAATCACTGCTGCTGCAAAGAAATCACCCACTAACCTTTGAGATTTTCGCTACCGTCTTTTCCGAGCACTCCCTTGATTATTGGAGGGCACTTCGGTCTGCTACAAGACATTTTTTTCGTGATGTCCGAATCTGAGCACACCGCTTTTATTAGCGGTACGAGGGGGTCCATCATGGCAAGGGGATGGTTGCGCTGAACAGCGAACACAGCCAACTTTATTCCCCTTCCTTGACTTTCTTTCCCACTTTTGAGTGTGCGCTCAAACAGGGGATGCCAAAAAGCGTTCACGTCTTTACCATGCTAGCGAAGCTTGCCTGATGCTACTTGCTTGCTGCGTGCTTGACCAATTCAGATTTTCCACCTTTATAATCAACACCACACGACTTGGAGTAGAAATGCGGCGGTCAATTTCTTGCTCTTCGTCAGCCAGCCACTGTACTTGCTATCCTTTTCCCCTTTTGTCCCCAGAAAAAACGTCCGGGCAAGATTTGTCCCCGGAAAAAAACGTCCCGATTCATGAACTAGGAAAAAATGTCCCCAAACATCAAACGTATCGTAAGCCGCCGTAATTTGAGCATCCGGCCGCCTCGCATGTGTACATGCATGCAACTCGCATGCACGTACGGCCCGCATGAGGCGGATGCAAGTTGTTTGCCGGAAGAACCAGTCACGGACCGGTAAACGCAACGGCATGGTCAGAGCAACACAAGCGTGGCAGTGATTTATCGCTCAACGCTTGGCATATGTTTGCAACAAAACACATGATGAGAAGCACATCTCGATACGCAAGCTGAATACAAACAAATATCGTGGATTGCAGAAAGCAAATCTAAAAAAAAAATATATATCTGTCATCAGATCATAACGAAGGAACTTGACATCATGACCGAACCTTTCTTGCTGGGCATCGGGCACAAGTACTGAGCGTGTCCTCTACCCTATCATCGAGCTATCACATGACGCCGACGCAGTATTTAGGGGGTGGTAGTTAAGCGCCTATGCATTGCACCTGGAGAACCAAGCATCGCGCTTGCACCAGCTCTTGCAAGGTGAGTGTAAGACTTAGCAGACGTGATGTAACGGTATGCCGAGCGCTAAAAGTTGGATTCTTGTCCCAGTATTGATTTAATGCTGTATTTAATTTCAGGATGGAGACTATCAAGTCGAACGAAGGAGGCGTAAAGCTATGCCTTGACGGGTTTATGTATACGAGACAAAAAGATATTGCCTCTGGCACCCGATGGTGCTGTGTTAAACGCAAGAGTTGCAGAGGTGCTCTAATTGTGAAGAATTCCTCAGAGTACCACCTAAGTGTTCCCCACAATCACCCCTTAGATGATGCTGCGGTAAATATCGCAAAAAAAAGCAGAAAATGAAAGAAACTGCTCTTGCCTCGAAAGAAGAGCCTGCTGTCATTCTTGCAGACGCAGTCCGATACCTTAGTGCAGAAGAAAAAAGTCGCATAAGCAGAGTGCAGAAGAAAAAAGTCGCATAAGCAGAGGGTAAAGCCTGAAGCGCTGCGTTCACCAACAGCGGAGCAAAATCTACCCGCCGAATCCTGGCCTCGGGGACTTTGTTGTTCAGCCACCGTGCACTATGACTTCCGGTAGCAAGCCAGAACCCTTCCTCTGCTACGATAATGGTACAGAGTCTGAAAACCGACTACTTGTGTTTGTCAGCACAACTTGCTTAAATTTGCTATAGCCGAGAGCAGCACATGGTTCATGGATGGGAACTTCGATCTCGCACCCAAGGGATTCCTGCAGCTATATTGTATTCGTGTACCACACTGCGAGGGCGTTGTATCGGTTGCTTACGCCTTCATAACAAGGAAAAATCAGGAAGCCTACGAAGAGCTGTACAGGTCACTTCGTGACCGGTGCGAACTCCTTGAATTGGTTCTGTAGCCGGAACTCGTTATGTGCGACTTTGAAATGGCGACCATGAATGCTGTCAAGGCCGTGTTTGGAGAAGGCGCTACCATAAAGGCGTGCTTCTTCCATCTGGGCCAAAACACCTGGCGCCGCCGCGGTGGCTCAGTGGTTAAGGTGCTCGGCTGCTGACTCAAAAGACGCGGGTTCGATCCCGGCCGCGGCGGCTGGAATTTCTTTGGAGGAGAAATTCTAGAGGCCCGTGTACTGTGCGATGTCAGTGCACGTTAAAGAACCCCAGGTGGTCGAAATTTCCGGAGCCCTCCACTACGGCGTCTCTCATAGCCTTAGTCGCTTTGGGACGTTGAACCCCAATAAACAAACTAACTAAAGCACCCGGCGGAAAATTCTACAGCTCTTTTTGGCGAACCTTTCCAGGCAAGACAAAGAATTCCGTGCATTCATGGAAACGCTGGACGTCCTTGCTTTCTTGCTGCTTAACAACATAGAAGAAGGAATGCCAGTATTGAAAGGCCAAATGCCAGAATCTGCCCAAGAAATAGTAGACTACTTTGATACAACATATGTTTCCGGTACGTACAAGAGGATAAACAGAGCTAACAACATCGTAACCTTACGGCGAACATCTCCCACCTATCCCAACTCCCATCGCAGCAACTCTTGATGGAGGACACAGGACGAACAACCATGCAGAAGCTTAGGATAGAAGGCTGGAAAGCATGCTGGGCCACAGCCACCCAACCGTGTGGAAAACGATTCACGCCTTGCGTTCGGTGCGCCGCCAAAGAAAAGAAACAGAACCGCGCTCGTGGCCATGCAGCAGCGTATTCCGAACTTATGTGCAAACTACGCTGCCGGGACGACCAGAATTGAAGATTTTTTGCGTGCTGTTGGCCAAACTATCTGACTTTAACTCTATTATTTTTCTGTTTTTTTTTTTTTACATCAGTTTACTCACGTTTCTTCACCCTCTAGCCGTGGTTTTGTTGGCTTGCATGACCATTTCTTTTCATATCTTCAGATTTTTATTTTGTGACTCGGTCTTCTACCACCCAGTCTCTAATTCACTTTTACTCTTGTCATATTTTACTGATTTTAGCTTACATTATCTTTTATGGATTTAGTCTCTATGCTTTATTGTATTGGCTTTCACCCAGCAACTCATTTCCTTTTACTGTCGTCGCATTTCACTGATTTTATGTAACATCATCTTTGGTATTTCATGTATTTTTGTCTTTGATGTATTGCTTTGCTACCAGCTGCGTTTCTTCATCGTGATATGAAGGCTTGGACTGCGTTTCTTCCTGGCAAGCTGTAGCATTGTAAGCTACAGCGATTACAGATGTCGGCACGGAAGCGACTAAACAACGAACAGGTACGGGGCGTCCATGAAGAACAATGATGGCGGCGAAAGGGAAGTGGCAGAGCAAGTGCTTCTCTGGATCGTTCGGCGCTTCTGCGAAGTCACCTGCACAAGTGCTTTTCCTTTGCATGACCTGGACTGCATGACCATGGCGCAGTCTGATACTACAAAATACCTTATGCTTACATCTATTCTCAAATCCAAAGAAGCCTAAAAGAGGTCAATTTTCTGTCAAGTGGGTTTCGGTAGAAATTTTTTTCTTCACACGGGGACATTTTTTCCTAGACGGTGCTTCCTCAGGGGACCTTTTTTGCGGGGACGTTTCTTCCTACACCCCTTTTGCGCGTATACTTTGGCTTTGTTTGGTGGTTGCGGGCATTGCAGGCCACAGTCGGACGACGACGACATGCTGGCGGTGACAGTCGCTAGCATGCCTGCGAGGCTTTATACGAAATCGTCTACGCTGTTGTGAACGAGCGTGGACCTGCAATCCCAGCAACAACCAGTGGACTCTTTCTGCTTGCATCCGGGTCCAGTTGGGGCTGAAAAAGACGAATTGACCTCTTCACCGTCAACTGGTGAGTCACAAGGACTGGCTCTAAGAAAACACGTCAGGAATTTTTTACTTCTACGGAACTTCACCAGAACCCAGACAAAAGAGCCCAACCTAGACCAGCCCTTCCAAGAAGCAGCCCACGTGGTGAAGGAGAATGGGCGGTGCTGAGTCACACCCAACTTCCTTCAGTCGAGGCTTCGCGGAACCGTGCTTCTTGGCCAGCGTGCTTCTGGCACTCCTGAAGCTAGACTGTTCCAGGAACCGACCGGATAATTCCAAGCAAAGGAAGCTTCTCAACTTTTGTCTGGGCAAATGCGTCATCGACCCTGTCCAAGGGCCGCACCCACAGGCTTGCCTCTTGGCGGGAAAAAAAGGTGGGAACCGGATGCATAGGTCTATAGGCACCCTGCGCATCTAACTCCAGCGCGACGCGCGCGTCCCTGTCAGGAAGGCGGGGGCAGGCTGACAGCTTCCGCTGTGTTCCGCGTGCTGTCGCGAAGCAGTTGTGCGCCTCCTGCCCAAGCACAAAACGGCACATGACAACAGCAGGACACATTGCTCTGTTGTAGGATGCAATAATACATATATAAATTCGCCTCATACAAGGTTTTATGGATTTACAACGCGCCCTGCTCCGCTTCTTGAGAACTTCTGGCCTGCACGATAGGCTGTGACTTTAACGAACAGTGACGTTTTATAGTGACTTCAATTTTCTGTTACTCTCCTTTCTCTTTCTTTTTTTTATCCCCTCACCCCTTTCCCCCCGTGTAGGGTAGCAAACCGATTATTATTTCGGTTAACCTCCCTGCCTTTCCTCTTCTATATCCTCCTCCTCCTCCTACAACGCGACATTGGGAGACGGCCCACCCTTCGCGACGGGCAACAAGCGCGCGCGGTTTCTGGCCAAACAATGGTCAAACCCGTGCGGAAGACGCTTGCTTGACTCATGCATTACCGCCTAGACAGGTTTTTGACTCATGGCAAATTCAGCAGACTCGGAGGAATGCCGATGGCTCTCTGGGAACCCTTCCCTCTTCTTGCACCCACGTTTTCCGGTCATTGACTTGGCTGTCAACGATATGTGGGCTTAAAAAGCCACGCCGAAACTCGCCCGTAGTCACACCTTAGGAAGGAGCCCAAATTTTGCGCTGCAAATAATCGTTTACCTCAGTTCCAGCTATGTGCAGAATCCTTGTTCGCTTCCACTGCGCCTTGACGTCCAGCGTCTTTATCGACAGTAAAGGCACGTTTTCAGGGGCAACGGCAACACGCTCCTGATAAATCTTTGCCTCCACGTCTGAACGACTAGGTGATAATTTAGTACAATAATCATACATCCTAATGTCGAAGAGTCAGGGCACTTGTACTAAATTCGTAGAAATTAAACAAACCTTGCAATGAAATTCCACTTTTTGAGCACAAGCTATCTGCAAGAATCCTGCATAAAATAGCCGGGATACTCCTTTTTTCCAGAATCCCGGTCAAGAAGTTTTATGTTTTCGGCAGGAGTTTCAGTGCGCACAGGCGCTTCGCCGCAGCTTGCATTCTCTTCTGCTTGCAAAAGCTCATTCATTGGACATCTCATATCACCAAAATACTGACGCACGTGTTGTAGCGATAATGGCCTGGCAGTTGCCGAAAAAAAGAGAAAATATGAGTGGCAGATTACGCAATGGGCACATCATTTCAAGGCGTAGTTTTAACAGGGTATTCCACATCGAACACCGAAGGTGCGGCAAACGAGAATGTTATGAAGTCAAGTTTTTGCCGTTCGCTCAGAAACTGGAGTTTTCTAATTACCTTCAATGTTAAACCGCCTGGCCGTTTTTGAAAGTTCAGGGTAAGCCTTTCTAAAGGCAGGAACACCCTAGGCTTGCGGGTGGCTCGTTTTGGAGAGCGTTTCACACCGCTCCAAAAACACGTTAACGGCAGCAGCGTGTTTAATTTGCCTGCCTTGCAACTGCAGCTCGCGGCTACAAGCTGTCTACTGGAAGATAGCTACATAAAAAAAAAATGAGTGAGAGTGCAGCGCTGAAAGGCATTAGATAGAAATATTTTTTAGCGTTAATTTGATCGTTTTCGGTGGCGCAGTGATGCTTGTCTGCGCAATGCACCGGGCTGCTACTTCGCTCCGTCGCACGACACCGCCACTTTCGCATTGTGTACATGGCCTGCTTCAAAAAGCTTCGTTCCTTTCCTGACGTTCGCTCCTCGAAATAGTTTTGCAGCCTCATGAATGAATAGGTCGAAATCCCGCCTCGACGAACAGCGGCAGCCGCTAGCAGACGCCATCCCTTCGAAGTGGCGGGGCGAGCCTTCCTGACAGGGACGAGAAACTGGCCGCACGGGGGAGCTGAACGCAGCCTCGGCGGTGGAGAGGAGAGAGAGGGTAAGCAGCAAAGGGGAGAAGAGGAAGAGGTATAAAATGGCTCGCCTTGGAGAGAAGTCCCCAGTCTTGGGAGTGCCTTCCCTCTGAGTGCCATCGTAGATCGCTGTTGGACTGCGCTCCCCACGGAGAGGCATTTGACGTGCACTTCAGTAAGTACAACAGTTCTATATTCGTTGCTGATACGGAGTAGCTGTGAACGATTTCCCGTGTGCACGTATGAAAAACTGTGAGCCTCAATTCTTGTTCTTGATTCGCAGGTGACAGCATGGAGGACCCAGGTGAATACAGCAAATGGGAGAGCGGCGTCGACGACCTGATGCTCCAGGACACACCACGGGTGTCTACGCCGCTGCCGAAAAGCCACCACGGTTCCAAGGAGGAGTCAGGTTCGTCCAGTTCGTGGGCGTCTTCGGCTCTTCCTTCCAATTACTCTTGCGACGCCTCAGTGAGCAGCTCCGGTTCCGGATCCCTTCTCTCTCCGCCGTCGGGGCCAAAGGAAATCTCCGTTGAGCAATGTGTTTCCCGCTGCCGTCGGGAAACACAGGATGATTCCGAAGAGTTCCCGTCAAGCGCTGGTGATGCGGAAGGCGTTCATTCTGCCTACGAGTTGCTGCAGTCAAGCAGGGAGACGTCTCCGAGTTTTCGGGATAGCCTCGAGGACCACTCCGACGACCTGCCTGCGCTCTTCCAGCGCCTCGCTGTCGGCGCTACTGCCTGTGCAGTTTGCCGTGAAAGGCAGCTCAGCCGCTTACGGCGTGATAGGATCATACGAGCGCTGGAGCTCCCAGACACGTCTGCCGAGCTACACCTCACTTCTGGGGTCTTCGGAAGCAGCGACCAGAGCTGGGAATCCTCGGATTGACTGGCATTGGCATGGTAGGTGCACCGCAGTTGCGCAGCGTATTTAATGTAGAAGAAGGCAGAACACCGACCAAAACAAAAACAGACACTTAAACGACGCTTCGGCTCCCACACGGGAGCCTTGTTCACAGACAGGTACGGACGTTAACAGGATGCCTATTTAAATTTGAAAATGGGCCCTAGGCAGCGGGCTATGCACTAGGCACCCTATGCATCGTAGTGCATCGCCCGCTGCCTAAGGCATATTTTCAGGCTTAAATAGCCAGTCTTTTCACGTCCGTACTTGTTTGTGAACAAGGCGCCCGTGTGCGAGCCCAAACGTCGTTTAAGTGTTCATTTTTATTGTGGTCGGTGTTCTGCCTTCTTCGTGTTCACTGCCGACAACAGGTTTCCGTCCAAACCTCGACTTCAGCGTATTTAATGCTTGCCCCTATTCTCTGTCGATGCATTGACTATGGGCATGTGGTCCTTTGTTATTAATTTCCTTTGTGATGTCGGCTTCATGCAAGACAGTTGTAGCGAACTTCGCTTTATCCTTAGCCTGAGAGCATAAGAATACCCTCGGTGAAAACATGCTCTATGTGCGTTCATCTATTTCAGTAGTGAGGAATTTGTGCTGAGGGAAACGCATGCTCACACTGCGGTATATCCTGTAAAGTTGCAAGTTCGGTTACCTGCGCTTCTCATTTAGTCCTAATTCGCCTTTTTTATCATCTTCTATTACAGCGGACATTTTCTGTCTCTCCCTGCGTTACTGAAGCGAGCGACGAGGCCTGGACGTCTTCTCGCCTGGTGGGCAGTCCAAGTCTTGGTGCAGAAGTCGCCTTAATGTTGCTTAGTCGTAGCAATCTTAATAAACTGATTTTTTTCAATTCGTATCTCTGTGCGTTTTGTGTCATGCTCGCTCTATGCCGCTTCCGCCTGAATCCGGCATAAGGTCCTGTCGTCGGGACGAAAGGAGAGTGGAATAGGGGGTGGTGATACGAAGGATTTCGGAGTCTCCCAAATTCGGGTGATGCTTTACGCTTATACATGCTACCTATTGATTTCTGGCCATTGTTTCTCGCACGTACCAGGAGAGTCATGAAGGTGACCATACTAAGGGGGCGCTTTAACTACCTTAGACTTTTAAACTGGCATGCTGCTACACTAGGTAAGTTTTTTTTTTGCTAGGGAGAGCTGGCGGGGCGTTATTCTGAAAGTAATATCTATGTGCAACATTCGTGTGCGGTATAGCGGAAGAAAGAATTATGATCTCATAACGCACAACTGTACAAACAATGTTGATTATTGTGGGTAATATATAAGAGCTGAAATTGCAGAGGTGGCAAGGTCTCACACAGGAAAGCTTACATGGATTTGTCAGCACAGTGGCGTGTCTGTCATAGATACTATGCTCAAAAGTGATCTTCCTCCCCAACGCGTGGCTGTTCCGAGATGTGCCTGATGTTGCCCCGGAGCAAAAATTCCTTACCTAGTAAGGAATAAGTATAGTGTTCTGCTTTACTTAACTCATACTTTTTGTTTGTAATCAAACTATACTATTCTCTTTAGCTCTTCTGATCAGAAGTAGTAATTTGGGTATGAAAGAGGAATTCGATAGCATGGCATTTCATATTTTGCCCCTGTTTCTTTGGAATTGTCGGTCCGTCAGCCGTCACATTCAGACTGCAAGCTGCAGTAGCGGTTATCCGTTATGATGTTGCGGTGCCGAAATTGTATACACCAAATTTTTTTCTTATTGATCAAGGATGCTGTCTAGTACGTAGGTTGTTAACAAACCCACCAGGGAGGGCGTCAGACGGTAACGTGACCCCTCTTGACCAATCAGGTTTGCCCATCATGACATGTATGATGACGTAGCATGATCACTCGACCTCCTTCGAGCAATCACACTATTTCGTCTCGGATATCGGCGAGGTTTTTATGTGACGCATTAACAGGGAATCTGAACAAGCGGCTTTTGTGGCGTAGCTACTCGCGAGAGAGAAAAACGTTTAAAGCATAAAATGGTTCGATGGGCTTTCATTCCAGAAGCCCATCGGCCTTTGCCGCTGTTCGTCACCAGGTTCAACAGCGGACGCTGGTCTTCCGAATGAGCTGGACAGCGCCGCCTCTCGACACTAAGTTCTTGGGTTATTGATGTTTTGTGTAGTTGGGTTTTTGTGTCATACCACACGGTATAAGTCAGCCTCTTGACTGCAAGAAAGCGCAATGCGGATGGATGTATTGAAGATAAGAGCGTCCCCTTTGATACGGAGTGTTGGCATTTACCGCGGTGCCCATATTTTTTCTTTATTTTTGTAGAAATTTATTAATATCCGCCATTTTCTTGGAATATGGTTGCTCTACATGCTAACCTTATGTCACTTCTCTGCTTTTCAGCCACCAATCCTCCAATCGCTTTTTGCTAACTTCAACTGCAGATTTACTCACATGACCATTGTTATCTTTAAACCCTAGAGCCTCAGGAAGAGTGGCTGTGCCTTCATCGACATCCGGATGGATACCATCACATTTGAATATGAGGCGTTCAATTGTTTTCACAGATCTACCACACACTGCAGACGTGTTGTCATCATTTTTTTTGTAGTTGCGCGTCCTAAGACACCCAGACATAACTGCAGGGTTAGGATGCAATCGCAGCGCGATTGCATCCTAATGCGCCTGCTCTGGTATCAACGTATTTCTATAGTATGCGCCTTTTCTAATGAATTCATCCAATTTTCACCTTCGTCGTTTTTGCCTGTCGTTTAATGGTGTTGCTTTCTCCGTAATCGTGTCCGGCATACTTACTAGTTATTTTGCTAGTTCTTTTCTGCCATCGTGTGTCAACGGTATTTCTCTTTAAGTCTCTAAATACCTTGTCTGCCCATCTGTTATCATCCAATTTCCTCAGGCATTCTTCACATAGTACTTCATTTTTGTTGTACCCCCATAGTGCCCTATATGTTTCATTGTCCCGGCATCTCTTCGCCCGTTCGCCCTCAGAGACTCTTCGTGCTTCCATTAGCTGCCCTTCGTTTACCCATACCCAGATATATTTGTATTCGGCCGCTCTGGGTATTTAGTGGCCTTGTATTGTAAGCACCTTATGAATTGCATCGTTGAAAATCCTCATACCTCACTTAGTTGCGCTGAAACTGAAGCCTAGAGCGTCTGCTTCGTCTGCACAACAATTAACCAGAATTTGCAAATCTTCCTGGCTACCTTCTAGCACTACAATATCTACCATGTACATTAAACCCAGGAGCCGTTGCTCAGCGACCTTTCCGTCTAAAATGTACGACAGATTATAATGTGGATTACATCTTTGTAGGCTTTTTTCCATAATTACTATAGAAAGCATGAACAGCAGCGGTGATAGATTACAAGCTTGCTTTAATCCTTCGTGTACCTCGACAGTTGTCGTACTTTTTCCTCTTCCCATGTGATTTCAACTGCGTTATCTCCGTATATTTCTTGTTGAAAATCAGTTATCTGATGACCGATACCTTCATTTTTTATTATGTTCCCCAATAGCGCCCTGTTCACATTGTCGTATGCTCCGCTTAAGCTGTTTCTGTGCATTTTGTAAGCACGAACAGGCTAGCATCTAAGCGCATACCCCTTCCGAAGTACTCCGAGTTTCCTATTATTTTCTGCCCCTGGCCGCATTCTTAATTTCATCCTCTGCATTTTTTTCGAGCACTAAATTTCGCGAAGTAAATGTGGCAGTCACCAAGCTACCTGTTGTGGCCAGGCCGATACGTGACTCACTATACATGGGGACACACCCATGCTGCACCCATCTTAGCATGAACTCAGCAGTACACAAAAAAAAAAGAAAGCATAGTGACGGTTGGCGCCCTTTTTAAGACGATAATTTTGGAATCCACATATTTCTGGGAAATGAGGGCACATTTCTTTGGTAAACTGCCCTAGCCCACAGGTCCAGAACAGAGCATTATACCCATAAAAGCAGACAATAGCTCAGAAGCCCTTTTGAGCTCCTCGTTCGTTTCTAAAAAAAATTACGGAAAGTAAAGGGAAACGATTTTGAAGCTGCAGAAAAACACAGAAGAATTACACAGAATCTACCACATGCATTCCAGGAACGAACCATGAGAAGCGTGGGGAGTTCTTCTGGAAAAGACGTTGCATTTTCTCCTGAAATATACTGACGCAAACTAAGCCCCGTACAAACGATAACTCGTGAACGATGCAGCAGATGCCCCACTGAGTACGTCAGGCCGATCGCATCTACCGGTTCTCATCATTTTGTAATTAATCCCCATGTGCATACAGCATGACATTCCAGGGAGTGGGAGTTGATGGGGGATTAACCACGGCTCAATTGGATTAACTACGATTTCATGAAGCTCGGTCGGCGCCGTTTTCTGGGGCACTCTTTTGTCGGCAACCTTTTGTTTCCTTCTTTCCGACTGTAGGTACCATCTTTTTGCATTTTGTCTGTGCCTAATTCCTTAATGCGCACGCACATTCGGTAAACGGCATTTTAAAATAATTTTATCTTGTTTGTGGTGTTATTACATGCTGTCGGGCACCACTCTTGCGAAGAGCCGGACTTGTAAATTGAAAATAACCAGTCACAAAAGACAGGAGAAGGGGTGTTCATGCCACAACGACTGGAGTTGGTACATTGTGTTTTTCAATTATTTTCGAGTTACAATGTACCAACTGGCCCACATTTCAACCCTTGAGCCGGACTTGTACTGTGCTGTTGTAGGTTGTCATCAAGGACGAAAGAACGTCCCTGCGATAAGTTCTCCTGTCAGCGCATCCACGTAGCAATGTAAACTGCGTTTCTACCATGCCCTCCACGGACTTCTCTAGACTGCCCGGAAACCGCTGCGTGCCGTAAATGCTGCATATCTGATGGTCCAAAAAACTCCGAAATTTTTTACCAAGAACTGGCGTCTACCGGACACTTTCAGAATTTGTGGCTGCGCAAAATTTCGCGGCAAGGCAGATGCAAGGCCAGGTAATAGCTGCAACGCTCCACTGGTGTTATGTTCCGATACGTTTCGAACAGGAAGACTACAGGAAATGAATAAAGGCCGCCGCGGTGGCTCAGTGGTTATGGTGCTCGGCTGCTGACCCGAAAGACGCGGGTTCGATCCCGGCCGCGGCGGTCGAATTTCTTTGGAGGCGAAATTCTAGAGGCCCGCGTACTGTGCGATGTCAGTGCACGTTGAAGAACCCCAGGTGGTCGAAATTTCCGGAGCCCTCTACTACGGCGTCTCTCATAGCCTTAGTCGCTTTGGGACGTTAAACCCCATAAACCAAACCAAAGGAATAAAGCACAAGGTGCTGATACCAAAGGCGTTCCCAACATACAAAGAAGCGCTGCTTTCCAAGAATCAGACAACGCTGATCTGACACCCTCACATCTCACGTGAGTGGCGCATCAGAACGAGGTGTATCGAATGCACTGAATGCTAAGGAGTAACGTAGACATACAGTTGTGACTGTGAAAAGCGGGGAAGGCAAACATTATCGCAGAATGCTGCCGGATGAAGCGGAAAGCCATGCTGCGGACGACTGTTTCAGTATCGAAGTATGGCGGCTAAAAGAATGAAAAAAAAGGAAAAAAACATAAAAAGAGGACTCCTGCTTTATTGAAGAACCTGATCGTTTGGTCCCGAGCAACGGTGCTTATCTGGCTGAAATTATTTCCTGAAAGCTAAATTAGTACTCGCCATCTTGTACAAACGCCGGTAATATTGGACAATTTTACGTCGGGTTATTTCATAAGCCGCTTTTGCCCCCGAAAAAAAAAACGAATAAGTATGTACTGTGCAAAAGTAAACAAAACACAGAAATTTGAAGAGCCTACCCTAAACACAGTCAATAAATAGATGAATGCGTCGAATTACATCTCCCGTAAAAGTTCTAGTGCTGTAAAAATTAGCTGCCGAAGCGAATATCAACCGTGAGCTTAATCGTGTTCATTTTTTTTTGTTCCACTTACAAAAGTATGACATGATCGGCTTGCTTTTTGTTCAAACTCGTCACAAAATGCTTTTTATTTGCAAAATCGCAGGGAACAGGGCGACCCACGCAAGCCGACAGGTTTCGCGTAGAAATGTATTTGTATTGTATTACGCCAACTGTGGTAATCACTGGAATCAATTTGGCAGGGTTTCAGAAGACTTTTCGTGGACTAGAACAAGCCATGTTGGGAATGGCAGTGTATGCTGCGAAATCACAGCCGACAATTCGTTTATATATGCGGGCGCTACCCCGATAAGCGCTTCGATTTCTTCATCGATAGCCAGCGCCACGGCCGCACAAACTGGACCTTTCGCCATCACCGGTGGCGCGGCCCATTCGGTGGGCCACTGCTACACGAGACCGAGCGGCCGTGCTATAGTGGACACTGAATCCGACCAGGAAGAAATTAGCGATGTTTTGGCAGCGAATTTTTATACCTCTTACCAAATCTAAATTAAAAAACAGAAACGCGGAAACAGCTTCAGTATCCCTGAAAATCCGAGCGGCTGGTTCTAATAATCTGACCGCTAGAGCAATAATCTGAATTCTGCAAACAAGTCTCCAGATAAGAAATCAAAAAATGAAGTAAACAAGCTATCAATTTCGCGTTGCTAGTTCGTTCTGCTCTTGTCCGAAAGCTTGCTGTCTTCATGGGCCGGCGCTAGTGGCGCCTCCTCGTGTGGAGCCCCCTTGCGTTCCAGAAGTCTGAGCACAAAAGGAGAGAGAGGGTAAGCAGGAAAGGGGAGAAGAGGAAGAGGTATAAAAGGCCCCGCCTTGGAGAGAAGCATTCAGCCGTCTGTGAACAGGTCGCAGTGTCTAAATGTAAAAAAATTGGTTTTTGAGGAAAGGAAATGGCGCAGTAACTGTCTCACATATCTACGCGGACACCTGAACCGCGCCGTAAGGGAAGGGAGGAAGGTGGGAGTGAAAGAAGAAAGAGAGAAAGAGGTGCCGCAGTGGGGGTCTCCGGAATAATTTCGACCACCTGGGGATCTTTAACGTGCACTGACATCGCACAGCACACGGGCGCCTCTTGCGTTTCGCCTCCATCGAAACGCGGCCGCCGCGGTCGGGTTCGAACCCGGGTACTCCGGCTCGGTAGACGGGCGCCTTACCACTGAGCCACCGCGGCGGGTTAACGCAGTGTCTACCGTCGGCGCATTTAGCTTGTCTTCGTTGGACTACGCTCCTGACGAAGAGGCATTTGTCCTGTGCTTCAGTAAGTATAATCGTTACATATTCATAGCTGACTCACAGCAGCAGTGAAAGATTTTCCGCGGTGTACGTCTCAAAAGCTTTGAGCCTGAATTCTTGTTCCTTGATTCGCAGGTGACAGCATGGAGGACCCAGGTGAATACAGCAAATCGGAGAGCGGCGCCGACGACGTGATGCTGCAGGCACGGTGTCGAACCGGCATTTTTTTCGGGCTCGGTTCGGGTTCGGGTTCACGCCTTTCGGGTTCAGTTCCGGGTTCGACTCCAGAGGGCCATTCCGTTCCGGTTCGTACCGGTTCGGACCGTCTCGAACCGGTTCAAACGGGTTCAGGACAAAAAAAAAGTTAGAACGAAGATGGGTTGCAGTCAACCTTGCTATGCGTTTGCTTTTTGCTGGCACATCGGTATACAAAATAAAAAAAAATGCAAAGATATGTTTACGAGGACATAAAACTGGGCTAGTTGCTAATGGTTCATGCTTAAGCAGCGCAGTAAACAGGACAACAGGAAGACTGGAGACGACACAGACGCTGACTAACAACTGGTTGTTACATTCTCGGAAAAGTATATGAAGGCGCAGGCCACAGTGAACAATCCAAGAAACATAAGAACAAAGATTAAAACTAAAAAACCATGCTTTGCATGCACATCATAGTCGAGTCATGACATCTTTTTCAACGAAATTCGAAGACTATATTCCATAGTAGACGGCACTCCCCTATCTCCTGGACTTCACATTGTTGCCACGAAAGCCTGACTCCTTATCTATAAAATTGATGGATGGTGAAGAAACACGCTCATCTGCTTCCTTTCTGAGCATAAAGGCCTCTCCCATCTCCCTTGAAATTCGATCAGGGTGATTAAACAGGAGACTTGTCTTTCTAAGTGAGGAAGCAGTGGGCATTTGTTCGAACATCACAGATGGGTGAAAAAAGTAGCGGTGTCGTACAACTTGGCTCTGCATTGCCACGAGTGCCACGATTGCTTCCCTCAGTAGAGAAGACAAGTGTACTGTTTAATAACCCTGTTTGCATTTGTAGGGAATTGGTCGAGGCGTTTATGATGAGGAATGAAGCAGATGAGTGCGTTGCTTCATCATCTGTCAATTTTGTAGGTAAGGAGTCAGGCTTTTTTGGCCATTGTGTGAGGTCCAGGAGATAGGAGAGTGCCGTCTGCTATGGAAGATAGTCTTCGAATTTCGTTGAAAAAGACATCATGACTCTACTGTGATGTGCATGCTCTGTATGGTTTTTAAGTTTTAACCTTTGTTCTTCAGTTTTTTGGTGTTGTTCACTGTGTCCTGCGCCTTTATATACCTTTCCCAGAAAAAAATGACCAGTTGTTAGCGCTCCTGTCGTCTCCCGTCTTCTTTTTGTCGTGTTTACTGCGTTACTTAAGCATGAATAGATTTTTTAATGCGAGATGTTCTCACTTTACCCGTTTTATTTTATTGTCCGCAGCAAAAAGATGATTTTACGGCAAGAACCGCAAAATGAAATGAAAGGCGTCCCCGAAGAAGAACAGGAGGGTTTTGCCGAATCTGAACGTATTGTGAAGAATTTCTTCTCCACCCACCTCGATTTAAACGTCACTGACATTGAACGTGATCATCGTATAGGACAGCGCCGCTCAGGAGTTAATAGGCCAAAAATTGTGAAATTTCTCAACTTTAAAACAAAAACAGAGGCTTTGCGCAACGCTCACAAACTGAAGGACTTGGAATCAATGACAGTATGGCTGGAGGAGGATTTCTCTCCCAAGATTCAGCTAGCGCTCAAGAAGTTGCCAGACATCGTCAAGACAAATCGGGACGAAAAGGAACGTTTCCGCATACGCTTCAACAAAGTGCATTTGTTTAGTGTGGTGTAGAGCTGAAGAGCATAGTCGAGAAATTGGAGATACAGCTTTGCCGAGGGGCCCTTCAGCTTGTTCATGATGGAGTCAGCAGCTAGATGTCTGTCCTCGCTGTTGCGGCTCTAAAAAACGCGACAAGAGCAGGGTATTGCTCGAGAAGCCGTTTCACAACACCGTGGAGGGAGAGCCACGTGTCTGAGAGCTAGGGGTGCAAAAGCGCTTGTGAGGCTGCACAGCTAGGATCACCTCCTGGACATGCTGATAAGCCACCATTTGCTTATACGACAGGAAATAGGTATAAAGGTCTCTGGCCAAGTCTTCGATGCCACTGAGGAGCGTCTGTCATGCATAAGATGCACACAGGTGGAAGGAACGGCACACGCACTTCTTTATAAACAGTCCATGGATGTCACACTGGAAGTGGGAAGGCAGGGAGTTCCTAGCCCACATCATAGGTAATTATTACATAATTACACAGAATAATTACCGGTTAAATATTAGTGGAATTGATTCCGTGTCGTGTATAAAATATCTGGGAGTGTTTTTCAGTCAGAACTCAACCTGGGATGCTCACATTGAATACAAAACTAATGAAGCCTTTAAAAAAATTGGTCTCTTGAAACGACGTTTACCCCTTGCGAACGCTGAAACACGGCACAGGGCTTATACCACGCTTATCAGGTGATCTGTTGAATACGCTTCTGTTATATGGAACCCCTCCCACGCGATTCTTACAAATGCTCTAGAAGCAGTGCAAAATAAAGCCGTCAGATTCATACTGTCATCTTACTGACGTCATCAAAGCGTATCAGCACTGAAGCAAGTCATGGATCTTCAACCTCTAGCTACACGTAGAAAGTTCGCCCGGTTGTCATTATTTCACATCTTATACTATAACGAAACGCCATTTTCCCGAAATCTTATCTTTCCTGCACCTCATTGTTCAGCTCGCCTGGATCATGCGCATAAGGTACGTCCGATTTTCGCTCGCACACTAAAATACCAGCAGTCACCGCTGGTTTTGTCAATAAGTGAATGGAACTCATTGCCATCCAACATTGTCAGCCATACTGAATTATCATCTTTTCAAACAGCTTTAGTAACATTTCTGAACACGGAAAATGCGTCATAGAGTGCTAGATGACTTACCGTGTTATGATGACCGCAACTTTTTGGCGGTCCTTTTTTTGCTTTGCCACTTCTTGTCTACTGAACAGCTCCGGAGCCTCTTTTGTGCGCCATTGTATTTGTAGTTGCTTATTTTGCCCTAATTATTACTCACTTGTTTGAACGTGCAGAATTTTGCTGTTTCAACGTTATACTGCACTTAACCAAATATTACCCAAACTCTGCCTTCTGTATATTGACTATCATTTGTTATGAGTTGATTTGTTAATAATAATTCCCCCCCCCCCCCCCCCCTAAGTAACGCCCTCTTCTGGGTCTTTAGGGTAAATAAAGAAATAAATTAACGTTAGCGTCGTCGGTTGCAAATCAAATCACGTTCTTGCCGCAGTCAATCATTGCTAACGTGAAGAAATCGCACACTAACCTGTGCTGACCAAAACCAGTTCCGTCATGGACAGGAAGCAAGGCTAGAAGGCGTCAGTCGCGGCCTTTCTTCCTAAGCAACTCTTGTCACGAGAGAAAGTTGCTTCACACCGGCCCTGTCCGTAGACTCGTCTGCGATAAGTGAAAACGATGATGTTCTGAGTAAAGCGATGAGATTTTCGCTGCCGTCTGTTCCGAGCACTCCCTTGATTGTCGGAGGGCACTTGGTTTTGCCACAATACTTTTTTCGCGATGTCGGAATCTGAGCACACCGCTTTTATTAGCGGTACGAGGGGGTCCATCATGGCAAGGGGAAGGTTGTGCTGAACAGCGAAAGCAGCCAACCTTATTTCCCTTCCTTGACTTTGTTTCCCAATTTTGAGTTTCCGCTCAAACAGGGCATGCCAAAAACGTTTACGCCTTTACCATGCCAGCGAAGCTTGCCTGGTGCTACTTGCTTGCTACGTGCTTTACCAATTCAGATTTTCCACCTTTATAATCAACACAACACGACTTGCAGTAGAAATGCGGCGGTCATTTCTTGCTCTTCGTCAGCCAGCCACTGTACTCGCTATCCTTTTCCCACTTTTCAAGGTACTTTTGCGCGTATACCTTGGCTTTCTTTGGTGCTTGCGGGCATTGCAGGTCACAGTAGGACGATGAAAAGATGCTGGCGGTGACATGCACTGTACGAATGGCTAGCATCCTGCGAGAGTGTATTCGATGCCGTCTACGCTGTTATGAAAGAGCATGGACCTGCAATTACAGCAATTACCAGTGAAGAAGATCAGAAGAGTAAGGTTCCGGGCTAGTTGGTAATGCATTTGAAGGAAGAAACAGCGCGACGAAACACGGACACACGTAGAAAAGACACACACACGAGCGCTGACTCACAACTGAAAGTTTATTCTGGTGGAAAGACCCTTAAATAGAAAACATGAGGGGGTGGGTATACAGGGCTGCTCAGCGATAACCGGTAATCAGTGTGGTCGCGTCGCAGGATGACACAAAAACACAACAGGGAACAAAAGAAAGTTATAAGCGATAAAAGACGGTGCAAAGGGCCGCGTAACAGTGGTCAGGTAGGTAACATTAACAAAAACTATGAAAAAGTAACCAAAAGGGCGGGGAAAGGTAAAACCTATGAAGGAAACAGATGAAAATTATACAGGTGAAACCATAAAAATATAACAAATGTAAAAACGTGAGGAAGGTAAAAGTTTTAAATAACGTGCCCAAAAAGGGGGTGTGGAACTAAAAGCAAGATAAAAGCGAAGCAACAAGGATTCCGTGAATTAATCAGTTGTGTGTGGCGCACCAGAACCTCGGGCGTGCCCCCTTTTTGGGCACGTTTTTTAAAACTTTTACCTTCCTCACGTTCTTACATTTTTTATATTTTTATGGTTTCACCTGTATAATTTTCATCTGTTTCCTTCATAGGTTTTACCTTTCCCCGCCCTTTTGGCTACTTTTTCGTAGTTTTTGTTAATGTTACCTACCTGACCACTGTTACGCGGCCCTTTACACCGTCTTTTATCGCTTATAACTTTCTTTTGTTCTCTGTTGTGTTTTTGTGTCATCCTGTGACGCGACCACACTGATTACCGGTTATCGCTGAGCAGCCCTGTTACCCACCCCCTCATGTTTTCTATTTAAGGGTATTTCCACCGGAATAAACTTTCAGTTGTGAGTCAGCGCTCGTGTGTGAGTCATTTCTACGTGTGTCCGTGTTTCGTCGCGCTGTTTCATCCTTCAAATAATAGTGACCTCTTTCTAATTGCATTCGGGTCGAGTTGGTGCTCAAAAAGAATAGTTAACCACTTCATCGTCAACTGGCGAGTCACAAGGACTGGTTCTAAGAAAACTCGTCACGAATTTCTTACTTCTACGGAATGCCACCAGAACCCAGACAAAAGAGCCCAACCTAGACCAGCCCTTCCAAGAAGCAGCGCACGTGGTGATGAACAATGCGGCGTGAGTCACACCCAACTTCCTTCAGTCGAGGCTTCGCGGAACCGTGCTTCTTGGCCAGCGTGCTTCTGGCACTCCTGAAGCTAGACTGTTCCAGGAACCGACCGGTAAATTCCAAGCAAAGGAAACTTCTCAACTTTTGTCTGGGCAAATGCGTCATCGACCCTGTCCAAGGGCCGCACCCACCAGACTTGCTTCTTGGCGGGAAAAAAAGGCGGGAACCGGATGCGTAGGTCTATATCAGGGCATTGAGTAAAGCAGAAATTTGGGCAAGTTCGTACGTATTCATTTTTGAAACAGCGCAACAAAGACGGGACGTGGAAACTGAGGGGTAAAGACAAACTGGCGCTGAATAACACAGGGCATTGAGTAAAGCAGAAATTTGGGCAAGTTCGTACGTATTCATTTTTGAAACAGCGCAACAAAGACGGGACGTGGAAACTGAGGGGTAAAGACAAACTGGCGCTGACTAACAACTGGGTTTATTGAAAAAAAAAAACACACAAATATATACACAGAGTTAGGAAAGATTAATCGCCGCTATAGTCAACTCATGCCACATGGGACGCCAGATACCCAATCTCCCCTTCGGAAAGGGCGACCGATGGGCAACTAATGCACGTTGCGCCCTTCTCACGTATAAGAAAAGCTTCAATAACTTCTCGCGTCATCTTATCACTATGGCGGAACACGATGTTGGTGTTCTTATAGTCGGGGGAATATGCGAACTTCGCGAAGTGAATGTAGCAATTACCAAGCATCCTAGTGCTTCCAGGCCGATACGTGGCCCATTATGCACGGTGACATTATTATTGACATTATTATTGACATTAAAAGCGCAAGCATACAGTTGTGCGAGTCTAGCATATAACCCGTGATAAATAAGAGTAGAGAATTTCTTTTTCTGCAGTGCGGTGACTCGAAATAGAGATCAGGAATGAGGCTGCACTTTTATTTCTCGTTTCAGTTTTCTCTGATTAAAATGGTCCATGCACAGCCTAGAGACTTTATGGCCTTCCTATAAACATTTTTCTTTGTCAATTCATAGTCTATAAGCTCCTTATAGACGAATGTCTACGAAAAGTGTGTGGCCATAAATCTGTAGATTATAGTGTCTACAGACGGTCTGTACGGTCTGTATATCCTATAGACTATTCTCTAGAATTTGTCTGTAGACAGTCAATTGTTGTAAGGGTCCTGCGCATTATGAAACAATGTGAGCGATTACATGATGCGTCAGGCTCTGCCTCTGTTGGCTGGTCAGAGTCGCCACACCTGCAGTGCTTAAGAATGTCTGAAAGCTTAGAGAGCGGTGACAAACAATTCCGAAATGAGAGAGACGTCAATGCAGGATAGTTAAGTTGCGTTAAAGGGCAACTGCAGCACTTTTTTGAGAATTTCGCGATATTCAAGGATTCAAATCTATATAGGCTGTAAGTAAAGCATGCCAAGTGTTTTTGCACTAGCATTTAAAGTAGCAACGTAATCGACATTTGAACTTCGCGCTTCTTTTCAATGCACCAGAGGAATGCGGAGAAAGTCAACGTGACGTCACGGAAGGTATAATTTAAAATTACCGCTGTCGTTAGCCACACCCTGCCCTGACTCGTTAGAGGCTGCCAAACAACTCTCGGCAGGGTTCGCCTTCGGTGGCATTGGTTTTTTTCCTTCAAAGCGGGCGTTTGTGCGTTGGAAATGTACAGATACCTTCGATGACGTCATCATGCCCCTCCCTCTCTCTCTCACACACGCACACACACACACACACACACACACACACACACACACACACACACACACACACACACACACACACACACACACTTGGTGTTGTGCGCTGCGGAGAAGCTTGAAGGGCGTCTGGATTTTAATCGGCGATTACTTCACTATTTCAAGTGCTATCCCAAAAAGACTCAGCATGCTTTACCTCCAAGTTTCACACAATCGACCCTCTTAAGCTCGCTGATTTCGAAAAACTGTGCAGTTTCCCTTTAAGGCGAACACTCTTCGTAAATATCCCACGATTTTGAGGCACCCCCCCCCCCCCCCAATCCCCCATTGGCACGCACTCACCTCCATACGGAGAGACTGTGCCAATCCGACGAGGGCGAACTTGGACGGGCAGTAGGCCGTGTACCCGTAAATCCCCATGAGGCCAGCTATAGACGACACAAACGCCACGCTTCCAGAGCCGCGCTGCATCATGCCTGGCAATACTGCGCGGGTAGCGTGCACAGCGCCCAGGTAGTTCACCTGTCGAAAGTAATGATGGAACGTAATTGTAGTTATGGTGGGCATCGCAGTACTCGTATGATAAGAAGAGAGAGAGAGAGAAAGATGAACGGAAAGGCAGGGAGGTTAACTATGCAACGCCAAGTATGCTACCCTACACGTGAGAAGGGGAACGAAGGGAGAGAAATAAAGGGGAGAGAGGGAAGGGACATCCCTTTCCACGTGTCCGTATGGTGCTTCCTCATCAATGCCCAAGCTGATTTTCGGATATGATTGCTTATTAAGCAGGTGAACTGAACTGCAGGTCATACTATCCCAGAAAACTTGGCGGCTTAATTACTGTCCGTAATTATTTACTGCCCTCGGCTACTGTATTATTCCGCCGCTCTAATAAACCACTGGCTATCTGTATTTCTCGCTACATGTCTTGTCGAAATCCATCTGCCCATTTTTATTTCAGGCAGCACAACATGAAGTCGCACTTATTCTCTCCAGGATTTTACATTGCTCAGGCTTAAAGTTGAGCCTATCATTTTGAATTCCTCTGCACTCTGCCCTGCTATCAGTATGATTCTAATCCTTTTCATTAAATTTGAGGCGCAGGTCCACTAGTAAGCAGTGGCAGGACGTAACAGCTGCGTGCTTGGACAAAGAAACGATGGAGAAGGGTAACTGAATTGCAAGTACGATTTCATGCAGGGGTATAACGTGGTTCTCTATGCGGAATAACGGAGCTGAAAGTACTCGCAAGCATTCGGCCCTTCCCAGGGGCAAACGAGCGGCATTGCATTTGCGTCACTCTGAGAGGGCGTACCCTAACAATAGGAGAGAATTTAGACGTTATGGATGCCTCACGGTTTTAACTCACGGTTAAAAATTGCTTGTTCAGTGGAGATTTGCATGTACCAGTGCAAGTCATCTATTACCAGTCATCCAGTACCTGGCCAGGTCAGCAACACAGGAGCAGTGCCAATACCAGTACCAGGCCAACAATACACGCCACTTGTTAGTTCAGTGCTGTGTTGTGCCCCTGTCTTCCCTCCGTTCGCTTCTTTGGCCTGGTGCCGTTGGGCTGTTTCGTAACCATCACGCAAAACGAACTCGCCCATCAGCTCATGCTTTCAAGCTACCATTAGTGCTGAAGCAAACTATTCCGCAGGATCCAAAAGGCAAGAAGTATACAAATGTAAGAAAATGAAAATTTGTTTTTGAGCATAGGAAACGGGGCATTATCTGTCTCGCACGTGGCGGACACCTGGACCATGCTGTAAGAGAAGGAATAAAGGAGAGAGTGAGAGAACAAAGAAAGAGGTACCGCAGTGGAGGTCTCCGGAATAATTTCCACCACCTGGGGATCTTTAAGGTGCACTGACGTGGCACAGCACGCGGGTACCTTTTGCGTGTCGCCTCCATCTAAACCCGGCGGCCGGGTTCGAACCCGGGAACTCGGGCTCAGTAACCGAGCGTCCTAACCATTGAGCCATCGCAGCGGGTAATCTAAGAGATTTACGCTAGAATCCACAACAAACAAAATCATACATGCCATAATCTCCCTCGCAGCAGCGGCTTAAACGTCGTGTCTTATACGCCCTCCTTCCAGACTAAAAGATCAGAAAGAGATTGACCACTGGCGCAAACAAAGCCCCACAAGACCCACTCGCCTCCATCATGCGTCGAAAATCGGAGAGTTGCGTCTCTTCAAAGCGGTGACTGACTGCTGCCCCTGCACAGTTCACCAGGTAGTCAACAGGCCCGCACACGTTCTCCGCCTCCATCACGCCCTTAGCCAGGGCTGCATCGCCGTTCTCGCCTTCCGTCAGGTCCGCCGAGAGCGTGTGGATGACCTGCTCGGGTGAGCTCGCCTGTTCCCGCAGTTCCATCTTGACTTCTCGAAGCCGGTCCAGGTTGCGGGCAACCAGCGTCACATTAGCGCCCCGGCGTACCACCGCTCGGGCCAGCGCCCGGCCGATGCCGCTCGAGCCGCCCGTGATGAGAAAATGGCGGCGCAGCAGCCTTGCCTTCCGGACCTGGTGCCGGCGCCGTAGCCTCCACGCTAGCAGCAGCGCGCCGAGAGAGGCCAGCAGGAGCAGCACGTAGTACCACCACGGATCCTCTGGAGCTGCAGATGAGGGCCACATTACGATGCCCACGAAGCGGTTTTGTGAAGAGCAACTGCGAAGAAGAGAGAAAATGTGTGTGTGTGTGGTCTTAAACACTGCGGCACCAAGTGAACTGTGACGCCGGCTGGGTTCTAATAAACTGCTCTCTCAGCTGCTTGAAACAACCGTGTCTGGATGCGGTAACGGCGGCCTGGAACTCGATCATTGGGAATTTTTCATGCTTCCGTGGTGTTAGCCCGAAATATACAAGCCTTTTTACTGGCAGACAAACAAGGCCCGGTATGAGCGGGCGGCACGCCCTGAGAGACCTCGCCCGCCGGCCAGAACGAGGCATGCATTCACTGACTTAAACGCGGCGATGGTCAGCTGCGTTTTTGATAAACTGTTCGCTCACAAGCTTTCAGCGCTAACGCATGCAGCCCACATCTCTATCACCCAACGTACTTATAAGCGTGACTCAGGCTCGCTTCGGCGAGCGCGACTTCGGCCGCTTATCTGTTTTAGAGCGCAGCTCTTTGGCGTCCGTTCCTGGGTTTCGCGTCGTCGTCGGCGTCGGCCTCGTAACCAGCTCCGCCCCCAATGTCACGCTTTTCAATTGGTCGAAATGCTCGTGACGTCACAGTGCGCGAATTTCAAATGGGGCCAATTGTACTTTGGCTAGTAACCATGCAACCAATCAAAGGGATCGTATAGTAATGCTGCAACTAAGTTGGACTGACTTTACTTAATTCCTTAATTAATCAATTAGCCTAATTAATATAGAGGGGAATGAAGAGGTCAGAAGAAAACAAAAGAAAGATGCGCGCCGCAGCGACAACAGTGTCCGCGGAAGGAGACGCTGCTGAATAAAACAGATAAGTACGAAGCCGCGTTCCCTCCACCACCACGCACTTCCCCACTCAGTAAGTGAGTGAAAAACATTTAATGCTCCAAAAATCAGGTTTTAGCGGTGGGCCGATGTCTTCATGTCTTCGGCCTCTTCACAAGGTCGGCGCCCCTATTCCAGGGCACCGCTGAGTCTTGCTGCTTCGCAGGCGTGCTGCACCAGTGCCCTTTGGGCCGTGAGCTCGCTGCTGGTCAGCAGGCCCTCCCATTGTTCCGCATTCGGGTCATTTAGCTTGTGAAATGCTCTGTTACGTTCGCATTCCCATGTGATGTGATATAGCGTGGGGGTTGCTCCGCACCACGGACATGTGTCCCTGTATTGTGTAGGGAACATCTTATGTAGTATGTATAAATTGTGGAAAGTCCCTGCTTGCAGTCTCCGCCAGCAGACCGCCTCGTGCTGTGTTAATGATGTGTGCGGTGGTGGGTATTTGAATCTCCGCCCTCTGTGATAGTTTAATATTTCTGCATACGTTGGTTCCACCGTCATGGGGTCCTCCAGGGTTTCCGACTGCCCTGCTCGGCTCGTGATCTCGCGAACTAGGCTGTCTACCCTCGAGTTACCCTCTATCCCGGTGTGTGCCGGTATCCAGAAAATCCTGTGTCTTAAGGTCTTATTTGGAAGCTTTGCTTCGAGGAGGATCTTCAGCGCTTCCTTGCTTATTTTGCCCTGTATGTAGTTCCTGCATGCTGCTTTGGAGTCTGTCAGGATTATCAAAGACTTGTTCCTACGGTAACCTTCGGCCGCCGCTAGAGCTACGGCAGCTTCCTCCCCCTCCGTTACCGTACAGTTTCTTAATGTCGCGCTGCTAATTGGTTCCCCCATGTAATCTACCACTGCTGCCGCGACTCGGAACTTTCTGGTCCTGTGGTCCCATGGATAGAGGGCCGCGTCTGTGTATACTGTGTTTTCCATTGTGGCTAGGTTCCGCTTCACATAGTCTGCCCTGGCCTGCCTTCTAGCGGCATGGAGGTTGGGATCCATGTTTCTCGGCAGAGGGCTGATGTCCAGTGTCTGGCGGACCTCGTCTGGAATGCTAGCTGTTCTATCTACGATCCCTTCTACATTGTGCCCTAATCTCTTTAGGAGCTTGCGGCCGGTGGCTGTCTGCTGGAGCCTGGCTATTTGCGCACTTAGCTGGGCTTCCGTTAGTTCTTCGAATGTGTTGTTTAGGCCCATTTGTAGCAGCTTTTCATTTGATGTGTTTCTTGGCAGGTGGAGTGCCGTCTTGTACGCCATTCTTAGCAGCGCCTCCGTCTGTTCTTTGTCTTTCTTGGTCATGCGGTGGTATGGCAGCGAGTACGTGACTCTGCTGACTATCAGGCTTCTGACGAGCTTGATCGTGTCGCTTTCTTTCATCCCGCTTCTGTTCTGTGATACCCTCTTTATCATGCGGCTTATTTGTTCTGTTGACTTCTTGAGTAGGCTAATTGTGTAGGTACATCTCCTGCTTCCTTGGATGCGTATCATATCCCTTTCTGGTATATTTTGGCCTTCTAACTTTACTGACGTTGCTCGTTTCATATACGTTGTGTCGAACATCCTAGACAGTTCCAACAATTGACAGGTTAATGACAGAACACGATGGATAGAAATACAATAATATAAATATGAAATAGCCTAATTAACCTTTCTAGTTAGACCGCATAAATCAATAAAACCGAGAACGAAATTGGTCGAGTTGGGGAATCGAACCAGGGTCTCCGGAGTGCGATACGAGCACGCTAGCCACTCCGTAATGCCAGCTGAAGGGTTTGGAATGAACAAAGGCGCGTCTAGCTAATACGGCGTCTTCGTTCACTACCATCTTCCCCCTTTCCCTTACGGCGAGGTGCAGGTATCCACCCAGATATGCGAGAGAGATACATTTCCTTTCCTCAAAAAATAAATTTACCGTCCAGCAAGGCGTACAGCCGAATTGGCGATGGCGTTCTGTGGACTCCTGGCAGCGTTGCAAGACGCTGTCGCGTTCCACTCTTACAGAGAGAGCTTAACATGTTAACCACACATCAGTAACACACGCAGACAGCCAATGGACGCCTCATTCGCTGGCAGCACTTGATTCATCATTCACAACCGAGCCGAAATTGCCGCTGCCGTTCGCCATTGCGAAATTATCTGCCAGTTCTTTCTGAGCCATGAGCGAGACGACCGATGGAAGTCCTCCGTCTGCTAAAAAAAAAATTCTGTGATAGCGCATACATATGTTGCTCGATTTCTTTGCCTCAATCTATCGAAAAGGCGAAACAGCTTATTTGCTGCGCTCAAATTTCGCATTAGGAAGTAACGTAATCGTCGGTAATTTTTTGAGCAGCGTCCGCTCCGGCGGACGCAGTTGTTGCTGCGACGCGCGTCTTTTCTTTACTTTTTCTCTTTCCTCTGATCTTTTAACTCTCCTCTGTCTGCACGTGGCAGCTGTGGTGGCTCGGATCGAGCCAGTAGGCAGGCCCGTGCAATTTCCTTTTCATCCTTCTCTCAGTCACAACACAACAACGCCCGCTGATCCAGGGAGCCAGTTATGCGCACTTCCTTTCCTTGAAATGATCGGAGTGCAAAACGTTCTCAACGCGAACGCCAATGAACACAATGAACGCCGATGGTCTATGGCTTCAGCGCCGCGTTTCTGGCACAACGTTGTCAATGCCTGCAGCCCACATCTCTCTCTCATCACCCTACATACCTGTAAGCGCGATTTAGGCGCCCATTGACCCAAGGAGCCAGTTATGCGCACTTCCTTTCGTTAAAATGGCACAAAGTTGTCAATGCCAGCGCATGCAGCGCACATCTGTCACTAGCGCCACGTAGCTTAAAGCACGATTGAGGTGTCCACTGTTCCAAGCGGGTAGTTATGCGCCTTTCCTTTCTTTTCCAAACTCCCATTCCATTGGTTTCGCAGCTTAAAGCGCGACTAAGGTGTCCACTGCTGGTTATAACAGACAGAGGCGACGGCGACGCCGCCAAAGGCAGTAACAGGCGCCCAAGAGGGCGCTCTAAATGTCAGCCAACGTTGTACGGACAGAGTTACTACACGCGATACAAAAAAAGCACAAAAACTAACAGACACACAAAAGGAGCCGCCCTGGTTATTTCAAGCGCTCACCGAAAGATCCCCAGGTGGTCGAAACTATTCCGGAGACCTCCACTACGGCACCTCTTTCTCTCTTTCTTCTTTCACTCCTACCTTCCTCCCTTCCCTTACGGCGTGGTTCCGCCGATATATGTGAGACAGATACAGCGCCATTTCCTTTTCTCAAAAAACCAATTTACCAATTTACAAACCACACAAGCCCTCATACGCTACATGAATCATATTACAAAAAAAATCTGCTGCCGCGTTCGAAACAGAAATGCCATTTGCGTATTCTCACTGAATTCAATATTAAGTTGTTGGAAGCGAATATCCCCAGTGCACGCAAAGAAAAGGTCAAGAAAAGATCTTATCACTTTGTTTTCGGCGTATGGTCGGCCTGATCGGCAGGTGCGTCGGAAGACCAAGAACTCTGGAGGCGGATGTTCTGCCTGTTTCCAGTCGCCACCGCTGCTGGGTCCTGCGGTTCGGTGACAGCGGGGCGGCAGAAGCCCACGTGAATAGTGGAAAGCCGGCGGAGCCTCTTTCTACCTCGCGTGGCGTTGTCTCAGCGCCACGTCAGAACACCCTCCAGTGCACGAGATGCAGCGTCTTCAAGCTCTTTCCTGCTGCAACGGTGGCTCAGTGGTTATGATGCTCGGCTGCTGACCCGAAAAACGTGGGTTGGATCCCAGGCGAGGCTGTGGAATTTCGATGGAGGCGAAATTATAGAGACCCGTGTTCTGTGCGATGTCAGTGCACGTTAAAGAACCCCAGGTGGTCGAAATTTCCGGAGCTCTTCACTAAGGCTTCTCTCATAGTCTGAGTCGCTTTGGGACGTTAAACCCTCATAAACCAAATCAATCAAGCTCTTTCCTTGCTTCTTAGTGCGATCTGTTCCCCGGCCGAAATCGCTGTTCAAAGAAGAGGAGGGCGGACTGCCTGTCGACTGGTGTGGAAAGAAAAAAAAAAGAGGCGAAAGGAAAATGCGGAAGGTGTGTTAGCGCTGCAGTGACGGCTGCCAGAAAGCCAGATACCAAAACTAGCGATGAGTGGGAGACCACGCTAAGAAGCTCCGACGAAAAAACTCAGCGCTTCGCCGTCCGCCTGGCGGCCGAGGCTGAAGACCTCTTCTCCTAGACGGGGTCGGATGTCCTCCGGCCGCGGTGCGACAGACTGCCTTCCCGGACGCCTGTGTGCGGAGCTGGATGGTTGGTTGGTTGGCCGCGCCATATTTGGCGGAAATAAATGTTCTTCCTCCTCCTCCTTCCGCTGGCCAAAGCTTGCCCACCTTGATCGTATTCAGACATTAACATTCTTTCTTTGAATCATGATCCTGACGTCCAACTGACCGGACTTCGCTTCTTAGCTCGGTTCAACTCTGTTGTATTTTCGTTTTACCGTTTGTTGTTTTTCGTAACATGCTGACCACTTAAATGTTCCGATTATGCTTGACCGCGTTCTGTTAACCTCACTAAGCCCTCCTGCCACAATCTCAAGTGGGATTAGAAGTATTTGTAAATAAATAGATAAATAAATCGTGGATAGCTTCTCGCCACGGAGCGAAAAACTGAAAATTAGTATTCCCGCCACGATGGCTCAGTGGTGAAGGCGTTTGTCTACTGAGCCGGAGTACACGGGTTCGAACCCAACGGACCGGCCGCGTTTCGATGAAAACGCAAAAGGCACCCCTGTGCTGTGCAGTGTCAGTGCACGTTAAAGATGATCCCCAGGTAAATTAAATTAAATTGGTTTTTGAGGAAAGGATATGGCGCATTATCTGTCTCGCATATCTCGGCGGACACCTGAACCCCGCCGTAAGGGAAGGGAGGACAGTGGGAGTGAAAGAAGAAAGCGAGAAAGAGGTGCCGTAGTGGAAGTCTCCGGAATAATTTTGACCACCTGGGGATTTTTAACGTGCGCTGACATCGCACAGCACACGGGCGCCTCTTGCGTTTCGCCTCCATCGAAACGCGGCCGCCGCGGTCGGGTTCGAACCTGGGTACTCCGGCTCGGTAGACGAGCGCCTTACCACTGAGCCACCGCGGCTGGTCTTCCCCAGGTAGTCGAAATTATTCCGGAGACTTTCACTACGGCACCTCTTTCTTCCCGTCTTCTTTCACTCCCTCCTTTGTCCCTTCTCTTACGGCGCGGCTCAGGTGTCCATCGAGATATGAGGGACAGTTACGGCTGAGTTTGGTTTCCTCAAAACCAATTTTAAGTTTTTTTGTTCCGCTACGGCGTCTAATTCTCTCTCTCTCTTGTTTCATCCAACCTTGCTTCTTTCTCTTACGGCGCGGTTCGGGTGTTCAGGGAGATGTGAGAAAATTACTGCTCATTCCCCTCCCCAAAAACCTATTTTCTTTGGCGCACTCTTAATTAGTGCTTCCGTAATTAAACATTCTCTTAATACACATATACTCATTAGTATACACTAGTAAAATACCTCTTCAGGTGAAAGACCACACTGGATACATACAAAACTCCGCTTGTACCTAAGCTCATGCGTGCGCATTGATTGACTGCCGGGATGCGTTGCTGTTATTGGGACATGCTCCAGCGGACAATAAAAAAACACTTGACGCCGTTTTATATGATTCCTGGACGGTGAGCCGGACGTTTATCAATTCTTCTTTCTTGGCCTGCGCTGTATTTGGCGAAGCAGAATGGTTGCAAGACACTGCGATGAAGATGCGCAGCCTGTCCGTGATTACTTCGAAGAAAACGCGTTGCGGCTGTGTGCAGTGTACAGAAAGCTATCTTTCGGAGATGGAGTTATCGCTTTGATGGAGCAGTTGCGTTCCTTGAAACGGTTCCCGGAGTTATGAGCGAAACGCACGTCCTCTGCTGATATTTGAGAATGCAGTGCAGAACATAATCTTTTATTGCGAAAGCAATACTACGCTAGGTTTTGAGCCTTCAGCATGGTCGCGGCGGTAGTCACGTTTGACCTTTAGACGGCTCCAGTTTGATGACACGTGGAGGCGCTCGCGTGTGTGACGTCATACCGAGGTGAAATCTGAGCTACCAACTCGGTTCGTCGGCGCGGTCCCAGTGGTAGCTACGGAGCGCCGCAGATCCCAGGCAGTAAGAGAGGGGATTGCGTTCATTTCGAGGAAAAGAAAGGCGCCTTACCAACTCTGTGGTTTATTGGACACCTCAATAGCACTTTAAGCTAATTCCGGCGTTCCTTGCAGCACTCAGCCTTTCGCCTTTCACTACTGTAGTCGCTAAAGTTGCTCGTAATTTGCTTTCGCAACCTTCCGGGCTTAACCAAGCTAAGCCTCTGCCAATTTTTTTTGGCCTATGGTAAACTCTTGATACAGGCAATAAAGAAAAAAACAATCCTGCATGGTTTAGTCTGTGGCGTTCATGCCTTGCGTCCCATGGTTCGTGGGTTCCAATCCTGGCTGAAATTTATGGAATTCTTTCGTTACGTAAAATTAGTTACTGGGCAAAGTTAATACGTTTCAGACATGTACCGACCTTTATTTCACATTAGTAGTCCTATTTTAAATTCTCTTCGTTTCAGCCATCCACCAGTGACATGGGGTTTTCGACATGTGTGACATCAGCTTCTGGCCATAACACTCACCCTGTCTTTTCCTCTGAACGGGAGCGTTAAAACTATCGCTTTAAAATAAAAACCGTATAACAGATGCGGACTTAAGAACAGGATGTCTGAAATAAGTGAGCTGCAAAGTTATCCGCGAGAGAATGAAAACAACCAAGATGGTTATCAGCTCAAAAAATCACGTATATGGAAACGAAATACGCATATGGCAGTGAAACAGCAGAGCGTTTAGAAAAGAAACAAAAACAAAACGAGGCAGCTTACAAAAATACACAAGCAATGGTAAAGAGCAGCCAGAGGTCATCACGCCCATTTCTAAAAGATGTTATGACCGAGCAACAGTGCGTTAGAAGGAAGGAAAAACTTTATTTTACTCTAGTCCTTTTCCTGCGGTTTGGGAGCATCTTCAGAGACGTTTTCTCCTTGATTTTACCCCCAGGAGTCTTCTCTGTCGAAGTCGTCCGCCTCTAATCAGTGGTCGGTTGCCCTCAGTCCAGGGCTCCGCTGGCCACTGCCGCCCGTTGAGCTCGCTGTACCAGTCCTTCTTGGTCTTCACAGCGGTCGCTGGACAGCAGAGTCTCCCACTGCTCCGCACTCGGGTTTTGTATTTTGGGGACCACGTCTATCTTTTGGCAGGCCCATGTGATGTGATAGAGAGTAGGTTTTCCGTCGCACCAGGGACATTTGTCCGCGTATATGGTAGGGTGCATTTTGTTTAGTATATGTAGGTTTGGGAAAGAGCCTGTTTGTAATTGTCTCCAAGTGACAGCTTCCTCTCTGCTGAGAGATTTGTGCGGTGGGGGATACCGCAATCTTCTGCCTCTGTAGTTTTGTAGTATGGCCGAGTAATCCCTGGGTGCTGGCGCGAGTTCCGCGGGCTCATCGGATGCTCGGAAAGTAATGTATCCTCGAGCTATCCTGTCGGCCTCTTGGTTCCCTGCCACCCCCGTGTGCCCCGGTACCCACACAATTTTGTGTGGGATCTTGTCGCTTTGTTGTTCCTGGTTTTTAATTCTGTCGCTCGCTGCGAGGAGTATACGGAGCGCGTGACGACCTATCCTGCCATTCATGTAATTTCGGCAGGCTGTTTGAGAGTCGGTGAGTATTGTTAGCGACCGCCCGGTTCTATAGCCCTCCGCCACCGCTAGAGCAACGGCTACTTCCTCGGACTCTGCAGCTGTGCAGCCTCGGAGAGACGCGCTGGTCATTTCGCGTAAAGACGAATCGACCACCGCCGCCACAGCGATTTTGGTGTCTCCTCCTCTCCAAGACGCGTCTGCATACACGGTCGTGGCTTGAGGAGCGTATGTTCTTTCGATGAAGTCGGCCCTCGCTTCTCTTCTGCCTCGATGGAGGTTGGGATCCATGTTTTTTGGTATTGGCGCTACCTTGAGGGTCTTGCGAAGCTCGTCGGGGATCGTTGCCGTCCTCGTCATTTCTCGCATCTGCTCGCGGTATCCGAGCCTCTGCAGGAGCGCTCTTCCAGTCGTTGTCTGCAACAGCCTGAGTTTTTGCGACTCAAGCTGCGCCTCTCGTAGCTCCTCAAAGGTGTTATGTAATCCCAGGGCCATGAGTTTTTCGGTTGACGTGTTGTGCGGAAGTCGGAGCGCTGTCTTATACGCTTTGCGTAGCAGGGCATCCGCTTGTTGTATTTCGTTTTTGTTGAGGCACTGGTAGGGTAGGCTGTACGTAATTCTACTAACTACAAGGCTTCTGACTAGTTTGAGTGTGTCCTCTTCACGCATGCCATGTCGCCTGTTGGTGATGCGGGTGATCATGCGTGAGACTTGTAGTGTTGTTGCTTTGAGCAGGGTAAAAGTGTGAGTACTGCGCTGGTTGGATTGAACCCACATGCCTAAAATTCTTATTGTTGTCTTTTCGGGTATGGGTGTCCCGTCAAGCGCTGTTTCAGCTCAGTTAAAGAGATATGTGCCGATTGTTACCGCTGTGACAAGTTTCCCCGCCGCGGCAACGCTTCCGCGCGCGCCTGGCGACGACCGCTATGGTCTTCTCTGGACATGTTGCGGGGAAGGGGTTGGACCCGGAGGGCGCGTCTCCAGGGTTCTGGCACTCTCTCCCTTTCCTCAAAGTGGTAGTTATGTTTGATGTGTAGCCGGTCCAAGAGGCGGCGACCGGACGTGGTCTGTGCAAGACGTGTGTATTGGTTGACTAAGTGGGCTTCTCGAAGCTCCCGGAATGTGTTCACCACGCCCAAAGCCAGAAGTCGCTGGTTGGACGTGGTGACCGGGAGGTCGAGAGCCCGCTTGATGACTTTCCGGTGGATGACCTCCAGTTGGTCATCATCATGTTTGCGCAGGTGCAAGTAGGGGGCTGAGTAGAGGATTCTACTCGTCACGAAAGCATGGGCAAGCCGCAGTGCATCCTCGCTTCGTAATCCGCCCCGCTTGTTGGAGACCCGGCGGACCATGCGGCCCACCTGGTCTCCCAATACTATGGTAACCAAGAACACGTGTATTACGTGGACGTTACCGGCCCACACCACGGGGGGTGGTACACGGCCGCAGTCGTACACAACACAAACACAGTTAACGGGCTGACTTTCAAAGCCTACAACGCAACACACGCGGAGGAGATTGCCATTGCTCTGGCTCTCACGAATCCCAAGTCAAAACACATCATCACCGACTCGCGAGGGGCCTGTCGGAACTACGAGTTGGGCTGGGCTCCCCCGCTTGCCTGGCGCATATTGGAATATAGGTGCCGATGCGAAGATCCAACTCCACGCAACCTGATTTGGTCCCCCGGTCACCAGGGCCTACAGGGAAACGAACAGGCCGATCAGGCCGCCCGCGCACTCTCTCCCCGGGCTATCTCCCTGTCCTTGGAAGCCTACTCCCAATCAGACAATCTGGCCCTTACATTCAAACACATCACCGATTACTACAAGGAGGAGCACCGGCGCTACCTGGCCCCTTGTAAGGGACTGGATCGCGCTGACGAGCGCCTCCTCATCAAAATTCTTACTAACACTGTACTGTGCCCGGCGGTACTTAAAGATTTCAACGAATCCTTTGATGGCACGTGCCAGTTCTGTGGGGAGGTGGCTGACACCTTCCACATGGTTTGGGCGTGTCAATCCAACCCATCCATCCCCCCCAACCCCAACCCCACCAGAGAGGACTGGGAGGCGGCCCTGCTCGGCTGTCAGGACCTAAAGACCCAAAAGGCCTTGGTTCACCGGACGCCGGCGGCGTTGCTTGCCAATGGGGCCCCGGAATAGGGGCTCCACCTAGTATTGTTAGGGGAAAGGGCCAATAGGGCCTACCCCAATCACCTCTCTGTAAATATTCATTGCATTATAAATGTTTTTCACCACCACCATCCCCGCCGCGGTGGCTCAGTGGTTACGGCGCTCGGCTGCTGACCTGAAAGACGCGGGTTCGATCCCTGTCGCGTCGGCTGAATTATGATGGAGGCGAAATTCTAGAGGCCCGTGTGCTGTGCGATGTCAGTGCACGTTAAAGAACCCCAGGTGGTCGGAATTTCCGGAGCCCTTCACTACGGCGTCCCTCATAGCCTGAGTTGCTTTGGGGCGTTAAACCTGAATAAACCAAACTAAACCAGGTCCAAAAAAACACACAAGAACTTCATGAAGCATTATCAATGATGAAACAACCGATGCGCTTGCTCTTTGGTTAAAGAGCTCGCTTGCTAAACACGGGTTGATGATCCTTGCCTGAGCTCTCCTTCATCGATTAAAGTCGCTCTCTCTCTGATCCTTGCCTTGGCGGCCGGCGTCCCGTGTATTAACGTTTACGTGTGTTAAGCAGTTCCAAGTGGTCTAGATAGTGTCGGAGCATTGAACAATGGCATGACTCAGGATTCACAATGATGTTGTTGCAGGTAAAAATGCGTCAGCAAGTATTCAACGAAAGGTATATTACCTTTGCAAAAATAATCCTGTCTTTGCGACGATGTCGTCTGCGGGGACGTTATGCTGCGAGTGCCTGCTATGTCGGACGTAGCGCAGGACGCTGCCGTAAAGCGTGTCGCAGCTGAGGCTCAAAAGAGCAGAAACAAAACATATAAAAAGTGACGATGATGAAATAAAAAGAAATCAGAGGAAAAAGAACAGATCAAATGACGGGACACTGATTGGGCGGCCGGGAGGCAACTGCTGCGGTGGCGCAGGCCGCAAAAGGGCGCTGACCCGCTTATCTTTTATGTCTGCGCTCGAAACCAAACCGGGATAAATGCAGACCCCTAGCTACACGTAGCTGTCAGCGGTGGAGGCTTCAAGGCCGGCCGCTTATAGCTTCCGGAGGAGAGAGAGAGAGAGAGAGAGAGAGAGAGAGAGAGAGAGAGAGAGAGAGAGATGTTTTTAATGAAAAACAGATTTTAACCGGCGTGAATATTCGCTGACATGCTACTCTGCCTAGGGGAGGGTATAGGGTAGTAAAGATGGAAGAAGGGTGGTAGAAAAGGTTGCGGTCATTGAAGATGTTGCAACGCAGGTCACTGCATGATGGCTTTTTTGAATGAGACCGAAGTCAAGTTCTATGCATGTGTAAAACGAGGCGATAAATTGCTCGGGCAATTTGTTCGCCACACGCGAGCTGGAGTCCCCGAATGTCATTTGCAGTATCGAACGTCCTACGACTGACATATTGCTGGGTGATAAGGACAACAGGCAATGCCGTAGATTGCAGACGGAGGGGCTACGCAGAACTCCAACTGTTTATTGGGCCTACTTGTGCCCACAAACGGGAACGAAATCGGCAGCAGTGTTGGTAGCAAGTACTCTTGATTGTTAGCGAGGTTCAGAATGCTCGACGTCTTCATCGGCCGTCCTCAATTTATAGCTGGCTACGTACAGTCAGGCCGGAATGAAACGCGAACATAGCACGTCAAGAAAACAAAATATTTTACCTGCCTACTTTCAGCTGAAGGGTACAGCTAGCCTTATTCATGTGTCTGGGTAAAGGGCCTACTGAAATGCATAATCGAAAATAGGTTGTAAAGGAATATCTCGGTGCAAAGCAGAAATGTATGATATATGCGTGTTCGCGTTTCATTCCGGCCTGACTGTACGTTCGATACAAGAAGTCTGAAACACTGAGCGCAATCTCGATCGCATACGAAAGTGTTGTGCGCAATTACAACCGTCGTAAGGGAGGAACTACTCATTAGTACACACCGAAGCGCAGACATGCGGCTGCAAAGGAAAGCTATACAGATTTGACAAAAACTTCGCAGTTGAATAAAAATTCGTTCTATTCCGAGGATCGAACCTGGCACCATCACCTGACCGGAGCGCTAGCCGCTCCAGACAAGTACACGCCATAAACAAAAACACTTTAAAGCACAAAAACTGCAAAAAATTTACATTATTAAAACATACTGCAACAAAGTAATCGCCTTACGATAAACTTCACAAGGAGATAATGATGATGAATTTTCGTGGCTCAAGGGCATCTATGGCTAAAGAGCGACATGACACAAGGTATTTTCTTCTACTTAAGGTGGGGTCGAAGACCTATTACTCGAGCATTTCATCTAAAGAAGACGAGCACCAGGCAGGGGAAAGCTTGTACCCATTGTATCACCTCTGGGTACCCGGCGGCACTGGGCATCAAACACCGCATCTCCCGCAAGCGAGGTGGATGCTGAAACGACATTTCACTAGAAGAATACATTTTTTAGATCACCAAGGTATAGGCTGTCATTGCTGACTTGAGGCGGTTTGCAGCACTATAGTAAAACTACAGTAGAATTAAATTCAGATTATTGTTATTTACATCTATTATATGGGAGGGTGTTCATTGGACTGCAACGACCATTCGCTCCTGTCCAGTTCAAAGTTTTATAACTGGCATCGAAGACGCATAATAGCTGAATATTCCTACCATGTCGTTAACAGTTCCTTTCATGTTTGATACTTTTTTGTGTGATTTAAACATTATTGTAGTGCTCACTTTGTACATTTTGCTGTATTTCGTTACCTTTGTTGCGTATTTTGCATTTTGTGTTTTTCGCACTCCTGCCGTAGCGCATATAATTGCGCTGCAGTATAAATAAATAAATAAATAAATAAATAAATAAATAAATAAATAAATTGTAGAGAGGAAGATGAGCAGCGGCGGCCGCCGCTCCGCTAGCGCGCGGCGCGAGATCGCTGGCTGGATGACCGAAGCTCGGACCGGCATTTTGGCTATCTGTCGCTAAGTTCCTTTCCCCGGAAATCCTGCTACAATTTGGTGGAGGTGCTGGGTACAGCCTTTGGCCAACGTCCTGGAGCTTCGCAGCAGAACGATCGCTCCAGCCATGTCCACCGACGCAAGCCAGTCATCTTCCCTTTCGCCTACGCCCGTCGTTTGCCCTGGCGCTCTCCGACAGCGGGACCCAGCCATTTTTACTGGGTCCGATCACGACGAGGAGGATTGGCTGGCCTCCTACGAACGGGTAAGCGGCCACAACCGGTGGGACGACGCCATGAAATTGACCAACGTGGTGTTTTACCTCTCGGACGTGGCCAGCCTATGGCACAGGAACCATGAATCAGACTTTACCACCTGGTCTGCCTTCAAAAGAGCCTTTTCTGACATCTTTGGGCGCCCTGCAGTACGCAAGCTGCGCGCTGAACAGCGCCTGCGAGTGAGAGCCCAGCTACACGGAGAATCGTTCACGAGTTATATCGAGGATGTCATCAACCTCTGTTCAAGGGTGGACTCGTCTATGACCGAGGCGGACCGGATTAAGCATGTCCTGAAAGGCATCGAAACGGAAGCATTTCAGATGCTTATCGCCCGGAACCCTACCACCGTTGCCGAAGTGTTCAACCTGTGTCAGAGCTACGATGAGCTCCGTAAGCAGCGCATTCTGGTGCTACCACCTTCCGTGCAGCCTGACTCGCTTTCCAGCCTCTCCGTGACAACCTCCCACAGCTCGCTGCTTGACCAGATAAAAGACTTTGTACGTGAGGAGGTGGCTCGACAGCTGTCACTTCTTCACGGCGTGCAGGGGCCTCCCTCCAACCTGGATCCGACCCTACAAACGGTGATTCGCGAGCAAGTGACCGAAGCGCTACCACCTGTTCGTCCGCCGGTTCCCGCTGCAGCGCCGCTCACATACGCCGACGCCGTCCGAAAACCAAGAGCCGAGCCGTTTGTCCCGTATTATCCTCCGACGCCGCCGCCTGCCTTTCCAACCCGACCACCTCCTGCTCGTGTCAACCCTTGGCGCACCCGTGACAACCGTCCTATTTGCTATGCATGTGGTGTCCCTGGCCACGTTGAGCGCCTGTGCCGACGCCGTGTGCCACCACCCGTGGATGACCCCAGAACCTACGTCTACGCGGCACCACAGCCCCCGCCACGTTCGTCGGCTGCCGAACAGCTTGATGCCTCCGATCGCCGCCCGTATTCTCGCCGCCGTTCGCCATCCCCGCGGCGCCGTTCTGTTTCGCCACTGCGTCCTCATTCCCCTATGCGCCAGGAAAACTAGTTGCCGCAGTTCCCGAGGCAAGAACTGCGTATTCGGCGACAAGTTCAAGGCCTCGTTTGTCCCCAGCGAATGTGCTCGACGTTTCTGTGGAGGGCCACACCGCCTTGGCGCTTGTTGACACTGGCGCTGCTGTTTCTGTGATGAATGAGAAACTGTGCCGAAAACTTCGCAAAGTGACGACGCCGTTATCCGGATTTTCGCTTCATACAGCTAATGCACAGCGCATCTCGCCTTTAGCCGCCTGCACAGCCAGGGTAATCATTTACGGTTCCTTATATACTGTTGAATTCGTCGTTCTCTCATCGTGCTCTCATGACATTATTTTAGGTTGGGACTTTCTTTCCCAACATGAGGCCCTCATCGACTGCGCTCGTGCCGAGCTCGAACTTCTTCCGTGCTGTGCTACCTCGCCTGATACGTCGTCTTCGTGGGGCAAACTGTCTGTGGCTGACGACATCGAGATTCCTCCGTGCTCATCTGTTCCTGTCCCTGTCTCCTGCCTCACCGCATCTGACGGCGCCGTCGTCTTTACACCATCCGACGTCTTCATCTCTCGACACGGTCTGCCTCTGCCATTCGCTCTGCTCACTGTTCAAGACGGCTGCAGCCTCATCCCGATCTCGAACCCTTTTTTGAGCCCCTGCATATTTCTCCGTGGCGAATGCCTTGGCCACATTCAGCCCGTCGACTCTTTGCTCGATCCCGAACGATGCGCCGAATCATGTTCTCTTGCTACTAATTCTCTTACTTTGCCCGCATCTCCCGCTGTGGCCACAGACGATGCCTTTGCCGATTCCGTCGACGCCAGTCTTGCCACACCGCAACGCGCCCAACTACTTCACCTACTGAACCAGTTTCGCTCTTCTTTCGACGTGGCTCAAAACCGACTCGGCCGCACGTCTACCGTGACCCATGAGATCGACACCGGAGCCCACTTGCCGCTTCGTCAACGCCCGTACCGAGTTTCGGCAGCCGAACGCCAGATTATCAACACTCAGGTGGACGACATGCTTCAGCGAGGCGTCATTCAACCATCCAGTAGTCCATGGGCCTCTCCTGTGGTTCTAGTGAAGAAAAAAGATGGCACAATACGATTTTGCGTCGATTATCGGCGGCTTAACAAGATCACCCGCAAAGACGTTTACCCGCTGCCGCGAATCGATGACGCCCTTGACTGCCTCCAAGGCGCGGAGTTCTTTTCTTCTTTAGACCTGCGTTCGGGGTATTGGCAGGTCCCTGTGGCCGAGGCTGACCGTGCCAAGACGGCTTTTGTTACACCAGATGGCCTGTACGAATTTACCGTCATGCCTTTCGGCCTTTGTAATGCCCCAGCGACTTTCGAGCGAATGATGGACTCCATTTTACGCGGCCTGAAGTGGACCACGTGCCTGTGCTACTTAGATGACATTGTCGTCTTCGCGCCTGATTTTGAGACGCACCTTCACCGCTTGGAGCACGTGTTGACATGTTTAACTGCCGCGGGGCTCCAACTTAATCTCAAAAAGTGTCGCTTTGGCGCCCGCCAACTGACAATTTTAGGTCACGTCGTCTCTAAGGACGGCGTGCTTCCTGACCCAGCCAAACTTCGTGCCGTCGCTGAGTTCCCCAAGCCGTCGACTCAGAAGGAACTTCGCAGCTTTCTCGGCCTGTGTTCTTATTTCCGACGTTTCGTCCGAAATTTTGCCTCTATCATCGCACCACTTACGAAACTTCTTCGGGGCGCCAACAACCTGTCCGATTGGTCACCTGACTGCGACGACGCCTTCATCACCTTACGCCGGCTGCTCACAGCGCCTCCCATTTTACGCCACTTCGACCCCACTGCTCCCACTGAAATTCACACCGATGCCAGTGGCGTTGGCCTCGGCGCTGTCCTTACGCAACGTAAACCCGGATTTCCCGAGTATGTCGTTGCCTACGCGAGCCGTGCACTGACAAAAGCGGAATCCAACTACTCAGTAACCGAGAAGGAATGCTTGGCGATTGTTTGGGCGATCGGAAAGTTTCGCCCTTACGTTTATGGCCGCCCTTTCGATATCGTCACGGACCATCATTCCCTGTGCTGGCTGGCCTCCTTGAAAGACCCTACAGGCCGCCTCGCTCGCTGGGTCCTACGCCTACAGGAGTATGATATCCGTGTCATCTATCGCTCCGGCCGAAAACATAACGACGCCGACGCATTGTCCCGCTCTCCACTGCCGCCAGACGTTGTCTGCCACTCGCCAACCGGTTGCGCTTCGCTGTCGTTTTCAACAGATACCATGGGCAGCGAGCAAAATAAGGACCCGTGGATATCTTCGCTTGTACGTTTTCTCTCAAATTCCTCGGCGGCACCCGTGCCTCGTGCCCTCCGCCGCCAGGCTGCTCACTTCGCCATTCGTGATGGTCTATTGTACCGCCGCAACTACGTCCCTACCGGCAGGAAGTGGTTGCTTGTCGTCCCTGCCCATCTGCGGTCGACATTCTGCGCCCTGTTTCACAACGACCCGCAGTCTGCTCATGCCGGCGCCTTTAAAACATACACGCGACTCCGTCTCCGCTATTATTGGCGCGGTATGTCCACCTACGTCCGCAAATACGTCCGCTCGTGCCCTGACTGTCAACGTCGCAAGCCGGCTCCTCACCACTCAGTCGGCCAGATGCAGCCTCTCCCTTGCCCTTTCCGTCCTTTTGACAGAGTTGGAATTGACCTCTACGGCCCCCTTCCTTACACTGCTGCTGGCAACCGCTGGGTTATTGTAGCCGTCGACCACCTCACGCGTTACGCCGAAACCGCGGCTCTTCCTGCTGCTACGGCACCACACGTTGCCTCTTTCATCTTGCATCACTTCATTCTTCGCCATGGAGCGCCCCGAGAACTGCTGAGCGACCGTGGGCGCGTTTTTCTGTCCGAGGTCGTGGAATCTCTTCTCAAACAGTGTAAGATCACTCACCATACCGCCACGGCCTACCATCCTCAGACTAACGGTTTGACGGAACGGTTTAACCGCACCTTGGGCGATATGCTGTCGATGTACGTGTCTTCCGACCACTCCGACTGGGACAGGATCCTGCCGTTCATCACCTACGCCTACAACACCGCCACGCAGACCACCACCGGCTTCTCGCCATTTTTTCTCCTCTACGGGCGCGAACCTTCCTCACCACTCGACACAGTACTTCCTTACCGGCCCGACGTGTCCGAGTGCACCACTCTTTCGGAGGCGTCCAAGCATGCCGAGGAGTGCCGTCAGCTCGCTCGGTCGTTAACATCCGGCGAGCAGGGGCGTCAAAAATTCCGTTTCGACACAAGCCACACTGATGACAGTTTTCTACCCGGCTCTCTCGTCTGGCTTCACGTGCCGTCTACCTCACCTGGCCTTTCGTCCAAACTTCTCCCCAAGTACCACGGACCTTACCGCATCGTAGAGCGCACTTCCCCGGTCAACTACATTGTCGACCCGGTGACACCCTCCACAGATCAACGCCGACGCAGCCGCGAGACTGTTCATGTGTCACGCCTGAAGCCGTACTATGACCCGTGTGTGTTGTCGTCTCCCTGACTCGCCAGGATGGCTTCGCCTTCAGCCCGGGGGTGATTGTAAAGAGGAAGATGAGCAGCGGCGGCCGCCGCTCCGCTAGCGCGCGGCGCGAGATCGCTGGCTGGATGACCGAAGCTCGGACCGGCATTTTGGCTATCTGTCGCTAAGTTCCTTTCCCCGGAAATCCTGCTACAAAATAAATAAATAAATAAATAAATAAATAAATAAATAAATAAATAAATAAATAAATACAAGGTACCTGTGTACTGTGCGATGTCAGTGCCCCTTAAAGAATCTCAGGCTGCTGAGCATACCCGTAGCCCTTCACTGCATGTGTCCCTTATATCCTGCGAAAATCAAATGACCCATTTGGCGGGGCAATTGGTATTATCAGCGAGCCCAGCCTAGGCATCAATCGGTGGAAATTCATTATTCGTTGACGTTCGCAAACGATTGCATTAGATATGTGGCCTTTTCATTAGGGGCTAACTTCGGGGATCACAACGACGTTAAAAGTAGCAGTAAGACATTTAAACTCACTGCGGGGCTCACACACTTGGCGGACGAGTGAGTGAGGCGGAAGTTTCTGGTGACACCATTAATTTGAAGGTTGCGGGCTGCAACGCTGGCCTGCAGTGTGGCGGGGACGCTTTTGATATCGTATACACATATTCGGCTGACACGTTTATCAGATTTTATGCATTTATCTGCGTCATTTCCTTCTCTTTCTTTAACAAAACTTGATCAATTACGCAACATGCTCGTAGTTATGCAGTCGTTGAAAACATAAGTACGGCTTATTATATTCTGCGGCCTGGCAGGAAAAGCCCTTCCGAGAAGACAGTTATGGCAGTAGTGTAAGTTATGCAAAAATGTAACCACTAGCATCATGAACGAGCATGCATTTGATGACACGTGCTACGGAGAAGACGGCTGGCTCGAGCGCGGGTGCAGAGCCTCGTTCCACGCTCCAGAAGAAGAATCAGCGTTCGAGCGAGGCTGTTCCCGTACCTGGAGGCATCCCACTGGACTTCTTCCTCGCGGCGTCCACCGTCCGCTGTCCTGCTCCTGTCCCGGGTATCGGAAACCTGACCCGGCCGTCGCGTTCCTATGAGAGGACAGGTCAGTATCTGTTCGCTAGTAGCTCCATTAGGTATACGTGCAGGTGTTCACCATCTAAGCACTCGTACGTGCTAGACGCTGCATTATCTCTGCTCTGCTTGCCCAGCGACCGGTTCTGAGCCTCTTATCAATGATTTACCGGATTCTGATACCGGTGTCACCTGAATCTCACCGCATTTACATCAACATTGGTTATCGGCAAGGCAACCAAGAAATAAGGTCTCATGTTTGCGCTACTTGCAACTGACACTTGGGAAAGCGGTAGCCTGAAGCGAAATGCCACGCTAGATGCGATGGCGGAAGCGAGAAGGTGGGCAACTATCCTTGAAGAGAGAAACATAAGAAGCGAAACCTCAAGCGAAAACTGCAGCATGCAGGATGGAGGGTTTGGAGCTTACTCGGAGTCGAGAGGAAAAAGAGGCAGGCCCGTCTGCCGTCGCAAGAGGGAAGGAGTAGGTGTGAGCGATTAGCTCAGTCTTGCTTCGGCTTCAAGAGTGACGGGTTGCTGCTGCGTTTCTCGGAGCATGTGTTTTGGTTGTGCTCAGCACAGGCTAAGAGTATAGGCAGTCTAGCCGTCATGCGACAGCAGCGTAAGCGAGTGTCGTTGGTAGCCGGACAGGAAGTCGCCCACAGATGGAAGCGAGCCAAATTTAGCCGTCCTGATATATCGAGGTCCACCGAACGAAAAAAAAAAACTGGAGAAACGATCGGAGGAAAACAAGTACAAGGAAATCCGCATCGCTGGACTTGAAATTTCGAAAGTATCTTCATAGCATTAGTTGCTTCCATTTGGCGGCACACTTAAGTTGGCACAAAGCTGCTAGAAATGCGCGCTAGTACTGTAGTAGAAGTAAGGCACTGGAGAACATGTTTGGGCAATGCTATTGTTCGGGTAGTGGTATTATCCGTGCAACGTGGCGGTGACCTGTCACGTACTCTGTGCAAACCATCAAAGCGCGTAACTTCTCCCCGTTAATCTGGGAGAGCTGTCTGCTTATGGTTTTCTCTCAGTCGCATGCTCTGAGTCTGAATCGAAATTTGTGGGATAGCTCCTTATGTTTCTGTTTCCACACTGCGTTCTCCGTGCATTCTCCGAATTGTCTTCGCATCGCCAGTTCGTTTTCTCTCGACTCCGTCGCTTTGCAAATGCCCGAATGTGAGTCGCGCAAACGCACGCTCGAATGATTCGATTTTCTCAATATTAACGGCTTTCACCACAAAAACGCTTCTTAAAGTCGCTCCCCGAATGGAAGCGCGGCAAACTAGGAGCAGTCTTGACTGGCGTCGTAGCTTGATACCGATTTGGCATGAAGCATGCAACTGGATGTTTTGCGTACTGTGCCCAGGCTTTGGGCATGCAGTTGCGATTCGTCCTTGTCAGTCTAAATATGTGAGCCAACGAGAAAACGAAGACATGGCCGAACACTTCTCTATCGCCCACAGTCGTCTTGTTATGTACGCAGCCATGCATTACACGTTCCCCTGTTCTGAAGCCCAAAGGTCATTTTCGAATACCGACTACCTTAAGTTATTCGAGAACTATGCGTGTGATTGGTTCGCCCAGCATCAAAAACTTTGACAGTCATGCCCTACGCTTCTACCGTAAGCTTGAGCTTGACCACGACGGACCTAAGATCTTCTACACTACCCTAATAGGATGTTAAACGCCTTCTAGATTGCGAAATCTGCCCTAGAGCTAAAATAATGTAGAGCCTTTATCACAAATAGTTTCCTCCCAACGAAACAGAACTTCGCGAAGACGACGGGACAGAAGAAGGCACGAATACATACACACACAAAGCCTTTTTTTGTCTCGTCGTCTTCGCAGAGTTCTGTTTCGCTCTAACCATGAACCGACAAGCCCAACATCATGTTTTATTTCCTACCAAGCCGTAAAGTGTCGTTTTGTAGCACCTGTGGAAGACATATGCTCCACAGGTGTGAGGAGGAGAGCTTCTCTCATCTTGGAACAGGCTGGAAGTAAAGAATCCGAGCGAATGACAGAGAGCGCGCACAAATTGCAGAAATGAGGCAAACTGGCTCGGCAGCACCATGAGTTAAATGCCGGCCTTCCGGCTATCGGTAGATCGGTAATGCGGAACAGCACCCTCCACACGTGGAGGACTGATTAAAAAAATATAAAACGTTTTTTTATATTTTATGGGGGTTCAACGCCCCACAGCGACTACGGCTATGAGGGACGCCGTAGCGAAGGGTTCCAGAAATTTCGACCACCTGATGTTCTTTAACGTGCTCTGACTTCGCACAGTACACGGGCCTCTAGAATTTCGCCTCCATCGAAATTCGAACGCCGCGGCCGGGATCGAACCCACGTCTTTCGGGTCAGCAGCCGAGCACTTTAATCCCTGAGCCACCGTGGCGGCTAAATATATACAATGGTCCTGCCCCTACATTATACATTAAGACAATGTTTGATGGCACTAAGTACACAAATCGAGGGGACGCTCGTAATTAGCTGTAGTAGCTATTCCGAATGATGGTATGCGGCACAGTGGCTTTGGCGGTCGGCTGCGGTTCCTTATGTCGCGGTTTCGAATACCGGCCACGGCAGGCGCACTTCGATGGGCGCTAAATGCAAGAACACGCGCACGCTGTGCAATAGTAGCGAGCCTTAAAGAACTCCACGAGGTTTAAGTTAATCCAGAGACCTCTACTACGGCGTTCCTCGTAGCCCGTAGTCTCGCTTCGAAACGTTAAAGCCGACAAATCCTAAAAGCACAGTGTGTTGCAGAGCTCAAGATCTTTTTCAGCTCCCGAGATTCTTCAGTTAGTACTGATATTTCAGTTTTATGGCTTTTTCGTCTTCCGCTGCATTCAAGATATCGGGATAGAATGATCGGAGCGAGAGCTAAGATGCGAAGAGCATGCTGTGCCAAAAATAAAATGAAACGAAAGCATCGATCTATAGAGATTACGATGTGTAATGTCGCTTCCACACCGATCAGTGACGTGATTCCAAAAAAAAAGCATAGAAATGTTTCAGAACGTAAAATGTTTCGTTGGCAATTAGGGATTTTACACGTATGCTCATAAAAGAGGGACAGAAAATCCGAGCTGAGGTACGTAAGTATACCGGTCTACAAAATAACGTAAATGCACCAGAAACCACGCATACCAATGCAAACTGAGCACAAATGAGAGCAAAGTACAAAAATGTACAATAAAAACGAAAAAAATGCGAACCAATTGGTAAGGTTCTTAATATTCTACTGAGGATTCAAATATTCAAACTTATTCAAACTTATTCTCTGTACTTCTAAGTGCTGTGATGTGGTAAACTAATTGCTTCCTTTAGGCAATCTTGGGATTGAATTTTACACATCTGCTTGTCTCCAGCCTAGCGGGACGGCGCTGACACCGGCGTCGACAGGGCAGAGCTTCGACTTCGCTGCCAACGTTGAGTTCCAGCGCTGGTTATTGGCCACGGCGATCGCCGTTGTCATCATCGTCTCAATCACAGGCCTGGCTTTCCTGTTGGAGAGCATGTGGGGCTCGCGACGCGGCAACGACCCCAAACCGCCCCTGAGCCCCGGCGCCGATGTGCTGGGCGCCGTGTCCTGCAACTCTACGATATGCAAGCGTTACAAGGGGCTGATCTCCTCTTGTATGGGCAGCGGGGGCAAATCGCCGTGCGCCGGTCTCTCCGACTTCGTGTGTGGCGAGGGAGTCTGCTATGGACGGCCCATGGAAAGCCTTTTCAGGGGTCTCCTGCGTTCACTCGCTGCAGACGAATTGGGCGCCTGGAGACAACGGAGCAGTGCGCAGCCGTCCGCCGTGGACAACGCCGCAGCCCTGTACGAAGAATGCCGCGAGCGCACATCACGCGAAGTCGACTTGGCAAGTAGCCGAGACAATGTAGACGCTGACGAGCTAAAATCTTTAACGGACTCGAAAGATACTGCAGGGGAGCTTGCGACGCGGCTGGCAGCCCGCTATCAGGACGGTGCGTTTTTCTGGCTCGACGCGGTTCCGATACGCGGTGAGACCAAGCGCCGCGTTCAACTTAAGGTAAACAAGCAGTTTTTGCTGAACGCCGAAACCCGGGAAGCGTCGAGCCAGCAGCGAAAACGTAGCTCCCCTCTACATGGTTCCGGGGAGTCAACACCGCGTTCAAACATCGGGCAGAACATCTTGAGAGCCCTGGACCATGTCCACACGCTGTGGAAGAAGGCAGGAAACCTGCGCGTTTACGAGCCCAGGCTCACGGACCTAAACGAGCTCGACAACTACGGACTCAGCTCGGCAATCCTTGTCAAGGAACTCAACCAGGTCGGAAACGACACGTACAACGAACGCGATAAGATCGAAGTAGCCAACACGGCGCTTCTTCCGTTCCTGATGGTGGTTCTACAGACCGAGAACATTAAAGAATACCTGGCATGGGAGTTCCTTCGACACAGACTATCATGTACTTCTCCGACTCACCTTGAAGAGAAGACGCTGACGAACGGCTGTTTCGACTGCATCGAACGCGTGGCTGGACTGGCGGCGCATGCTCCATTCCTACGCTCCAGCCGCGAAGTCGAGTCCCAGGCCAAGCAAACCTTCTTCCTCCAGCACATGAGAGACTTCATGGGGACTTCTGTGAGAGAGGCGAAGTGGCTGCCAGCCAAACAACGTGCTCAGATGATAGGCCGCCTCCAGAGATTCAAGTTCGTGCGTGGCCTACCGGCGGTCGCGTCTGGCATGAAGAAGATCAACGATTACTATTCTTACCTTCCAAAGATTACCGGCAGCTTTGCTAACGATTACAAGGCCGCTGCGCAAGCCGCCTGGAGATGGTCCCTGAAGCGCGCCGAAGTGTCATCCCCTTTGCTTTCCGCGTTCCCCAACGTGCTCACCATGAACAACGTGGTCTACATTCCCGCCGTGGCTCTGGTTCCGCCGCTGTTCAACTATGGCGACGTCGAGTCGCTAAACTACAACTTCCTTGGCGTGGCGCTCGTGCGAGCCGTTTTGCATAGCCTCGGAATGACTGGCATGCAGTCCCTGCCGGACCCCGAAGACGTGGAGACGGCAGGGCACATCGACATCCTCAGCCAGTGCCTGCAGCTCAATCGCTCTGCGAAATTCTATTCCTCGCGGCTGGCTGATGTCATGGCCATCGGTGCGGTGCTGAGAGCTTTGGAGCTGCAGCAGGATGCCCAGCAGTATGCCGTCGACGACCAGCAGCGCCTGCTGCTCGTCGACAGCTGCCTGTTCATGTGCACCGCTGAGGACCCGCGGCGCTGTGACATGTCAGCCGGCCAGGCGGCTCAGTTCCAGGAAGTCTTCGAATGTCCGCGGACCACGCCGATATCGGATGTCGCAAAGTGCTCAGTGTGGTGAACGAAATGCTCGTCACTGCGAAGTACAATATGCCGTGCAGCGCGCTCTTGCCGAAATCCGCATCCTGCACTGCGGCTGTACGTTTGACCGTGATGTTCGCCGAACGGAAGCACCGTTCGCGGTGTCATGGACGTCGCCATTTTTTCGGATTGAACAGTGTGCTATAGTAACGCCCGACGCTCCGACAAAGATATCACATTTTCATCTGCCGCGACGAGCAAAGAGCGCCAAGAACGCTCGGCTTGCCGCCACTTCATCATTTTTTCGTGCCCATCTGAGCACCTTCAGTTTGTTATCGCTGAGGATTGCAAATTTCACCGCAAGCAGCTTGATAATTATCTGTGAACTATTTCCGACTCAAGGCGTAGCCAGTGCTTTCGTTTTTTATTATTTTCGGTCATTCAGAATTCGTGACGAAGGTAGACATGCAGTTAAGCTTATTTCCTTAATCGCCAAACTTCTTTTGTTCTAGTTGTAACAAACATAATTTGCGTATGTTTACACTGATGGGTCTTGCATTTGCTCCAGTTAGTCCTCACCAGTATAGGCAGATGTGGTGCCAGCGTTCAGCATGTGGACCGGTGGACACAGTACACCTTGCTCGCGAAAATATGTCAGTATAAGGTGGCTGTCAGCACATATCAGGGCCTTCTGCGCGATGTGTTGAAGCAAGAAGCCTTCCACTATTCCTGCAACACTCGCAAGGGAGCGATACCGTGTGACATCACCTTGTGGTGTAGTTTATGCAGTCATCGATGATATCCTAATTTTTAGGCATTCATCGGCTGTAACGTATTTCTAGAGTGCACTTCCACCATAATTCAAGGTATCGTTTCCGTAGAACGGGAACTTTCTTGCCTCTGGGTGGAAATGTTTTGTGAATTAATGGATGTTTTCGATGGAACGAGAGATGATGGGAAGCTGCATTTAGCGTGGGTCATCTTTGTGTTTTGACTCGGTTTGAAAAGGAGCATATGCTTACGGCGAAACTGCCGCTTGATCTGTCGCCTAGTGGAACAAGTCTTTCCTGAGCAGTAATTGTGCGACCTGTCTTGATGAAAATATACCCGAAACTCACCGTAGCAGAAATTCATATGTTCTCCCTCTCTACCGTTGTCTTCAATTTAAATTCTAACCCTCCAAGCAGAGAGATGCACGGGTTGTAATAAAATAAACGCCCATACGTCTCTGTACTCCATGCCTACACCGAGCATACGTCTTGTATTTAACGTCCCTTATTTAAGCAACCCTAAATTGAATTGCAGTTGCTGCACACACAAAGCGCTTCTTTGAAAGCAGAGAGCTCACCGTGAAAACCAGGGACATAGTGTCGAATGCTACAAAAGCGTGACGTGAATCATGCTCGTAAGATCTCACGTATCCTGACACATCCAAGAACTTTCTTTAAATCGTCTGTTTAAGAATAGCATTCGCAGTTGCTGACTCGCGTCGCAGTTAGTTGTGCTTAGTTTATTTCGCGGTTAAAGACATGCTAGTTGAAATCAGTAGGAAGAAATTGGTTAGGGAATATCAAAGAAGGATTCGAAGGGAAGGCAAGCGTAGTGGTGGGCGGCAGAAGGTTAGATCAAAAGGCGTTTTTTTTTGTAAAAATGACATTTTTTCTTTTTTATATTCTGGGAATCCCCAAACATTCAAAAATGTTTTGCAGCAAGAATAATGTTCGTATCTGATTGTGTTAAAAAGTTATAGCCAAGTTTCGAACAGGTGGTGAACAGTTCTGAAACCGAAACTGATGTGGTTTGGTAACAGAAAATGATAATTCGGCGGTAATCAACGGCGTATATTGGACATTTTTTGTTTTGTTTTATTCTGATATGTATAAGATTATTCAAAGGCAATATTTAAGGCTTCCTTTCTATTTAAACATTGCTTTAAATTTCCGCAAGGGGGATGCATGACGCTAGAAGCTTCTCAGTTTACTTTGCGCGCGCTTCGCGCTATCGCTTTGAATGCTACCGAATTCGTCCGTCAGTGATGGCAACAGAAGTACAGCAGACATTTTGAGGCAAGCAGGCATCGAATCTGGCCACCACACTCTCCTAGCATGTTGCACCAGTCACCATTACCGTGTGATGAAGGCCCAGCGTCAATCAAAGGGTGAGGCAAAACATCTCCGCAAGAAAGGACGGGCAGCAACAAATGCCAAAAGAGAGCTCATGTCAGCTAAGGGGGGCCCTAGCTATGAACCTGGAGGATTTTAACTTTCTAGGGCATGATGATTTTGTTTCTACAAGGATTGAAAAACTTTATTCTTGTTTTTCTCAAAACTTTATTTCTTGCACTTTCGTGTTGCGCAAACAGTGATAACTTCGAAATGAATAAATATTTTTCAATGAAACTTTGCACGCTCTTTCCTTTGTTATTAGCCTGTGCAATGAACTATAGGTAAATGAAATCGAATCGTGAGTTTTGATATAATCATGTTTTATGCCAAGGAATGCAGGCAAAAATGACACATTTTTTTGTTTTCTTTGGAATTTTTGCTATAACGTTTTTCCCAATTATCGGATGGCAAAGATCCTAGTTGGTTGCACAGTATAGTTAGTTGGCTTAGTCTGTGCCAAAAAGTTTACAATTCCTGCTCTCCAATCGCTAGTTATGAATATTTGCATAACAGCCAAGTTTGGGCATTTTTTTGTGAATAATAAATGCGAGCATGGCTTTTTTCACTCCTTCTTGCTTTTGAATATCATATAAAACGGTGCTTTATAAGGCAAATGTGAAATAAAAATTTAATAGTCAAAATTTAAAAAAATTTTTTGAAAAAGGTGGTGACATACCTTAAGGAGCTTGCGGGGATTCGGTGGCTACAGCTGGAAAAATTGGAGGGACATGACAGTGGCCTTTGCCCTGCAGTAAGCGTAGTCAGGCTGCCAATGATGATGATAGTGAGTTTATTTCATGTCAGAGAGTGGACCAAAGTAGTAGTAGTAGTAGTTGTTGTTTTAATAAACATAGTACAAGGAAGGAAAAGATTTTTGCTAGCCCGGGCATCTGCCATTGCTTCGGGAAGTTCCTGAGCTGGGGCAGCGGAAATAATGAAAGGAGAGCAGGCGGAAATGAAATCAAAGAGGTGAGGGGACAGTTAGAAAGGGTAGGGGGGAGAGGTACACCATACAAGAAATCTATTTACATAATACAGCACCCCCCGCGGTAGCTTAGTGGTGACGGCGCTCGGCTACTGGCCCGAAAGACGCGGGTTCGATCCCGGCCGCAGCGGCCGAATTTTGATGAAGCCCAAATTCTAGAGGCACGTGTACTGTGCGAGGTCAGTGCACGTTAACGAACCCCAGGTGGTCGAAGTTTCCGGAGCCCTTCACTACTGCGTCCCTCATAGCCTTAGTTGCTTTGCGACGTTAAACCCCAATAAACCAAACGAAAGATATTGACATATTAACATATATACAGGTCGGACGCGCGTGATGGTCTAATTTGAGTAGAGTACAAACACACGCCCACGACACAATGCACAGTATAGCTGCAGTGGGGCGTCCAGCTTATCGTCGTCCAAGGTAGCATAAGTGGACCAAAACACTGGAGAATTTGGATCGCGCAAATCGTTTCCCTCTTCTGTAGCTGCCACTGAACTTCCGCAGTTCACATTAGCAAAGCATGAAGGGCGCTTGCGCCGTCATTGATTTTTTAAGGCGGAAGCCTTTAATGCCTCATCGTTGTAAGCAGGAGCTGTCGACAGAGAATGTCACGCTTTTCAGTTGGTCGAAACGGTCGTCACGTCACAGTGCGCGAATTTCAATCGGGGCCAATTGTACTTTGGCTACTAACCATGCAACCAATTAAAGGGGTCGCATAGTGATGCTCCAAGTAAGTTTGAGTTTAGTTAATTGCTTACTTAACTAATTAGTCTAATTAACCTTTCTAGTCTGACCAGATAAATAAATAAAACCAAGTAAGAAATTTGCCGAGCTTGGGAATCGAACCCCGGTCTCCGGAGTGCGAGTCGAGCACGCTTCCACTCCGCCATGCCAGCACGATGGTTTGGAATGAACAAAGGTGCGTCTAGTGAATATGGTGTCTTCGTTCACTCCCATCTTCCTCCCTTCCCGTTACGGTGAGGTTTAGGTGTCCACTGAGATATGAGAGACAGATACATTTCCTTTCCTCAGAAACCAATTTCCCGACGAGCAAGGCGTAATTGTCCACGTTTCAGATTGGTCCAAATTGTCGTGACGTCACCGCGCGCGAATTTTGACGGGTGTCCACCGAAATATGTGAGACAGTTACTGCGCAACTTCCTTTCCTCAAATACAATTTTCGTCTAGTGTCTACTCAGATATGTGAGACAGTTAATGCGTAATTTCCTTTCCTCAAATACAATTTTCATTTTCTTCGTTACGGCCCCTCTTTCTTCTTTCACTCACACTTCCTCCCTTCCTGTACGGTGCGGCTCAGGTGTCCACCGAGATGACAGAGAATTACAGCGCCATTTCCTTTCCTCAAAAAGCGTTGCGTTCAAAGGGCAACGCATCGCGCCGAACGGGTGGTGGCATTCCTTGGACTCCGTGGCAGCGCTACAACACGCTGTCGCGTTCCACTTCTAAAGGCGAAGCTTAAGCGTCATTAATTGGCAGTTAATTAATGCACCAACAAAATGTGCAGTGAACAATCACGTAGCAGAATGCAGCACTCAGGCTTTCGCCTTTCAGCACTTTATAGCCGCTAAAGTTCCTCGTAATTTTTATTATTTCTTTTTATTTTTCCACAAACGCATGTGATATCATGGATGCATGTCCGCAGAGTGTAGTATTTTATCAATTAACCCACAACGCCAGACTTGCGTTCCCAAAGGGGGGGGGGGGGGGTAGAAAATTAAAACACAACTGGATTTAGATAAACCCAACAAACAAATCAGGATGGCATTTAAAATGACAGTTACTTCAGTTTATTGTAAGAAGCAACAAAATCTGAATACAACTAAGATAAAGAAAAACATTCGTTAAAATTGGCTGTAGTTTAGCTCTGGTTAAACCTGGAGGATTGCGAACGCAACATCTGCGCGTAGCCATATAGTGTTGCGTGAGCTACATTGCCCCCAGTCTCGCCGTTTCGCGTGCTCTTGCACGACCATACTGCGCATGCGCGAGGAGCAAGTGACGTCACTACTCACAGCTGGCGTTCCGGCGGCCCCCGGCACGCTAGCTGTGCGCCGCTCCTGCGCATGCACAAGTGGCGAGCGCGGCGGCGGCGCGCCAGCTATGCGCCATGTGACGTCACTGTTCCTGGCGCATGCGCAGTATGCCCTTCCTCGGCTCCGCGAAATGGCTCGGCGACTAGCGTAGTGTTGCTTTCAGAACAAAATTGTGTACACTACCTGCTGGGCCGCCATTTTCATTCTTCGATGATTTTTGGGCGTTCAGATATCCCGAATACGCCTGTTCTCTATTTGATTTACCTCTAATGAGTGACCTCTTCTGCCTGGTATGGAGTCATATTGAAATGAATATTGCTTACAATCAATGCATAAGGCCTGCAAGAAAGATAGTAAATTGTGTACATTTGCGAAGTTCGCAGAAAGGCGACTCTAGATCTTCTAACAGAAAAAGGACATTGGCAACAACGCACGAGCTGCTGCATTTGATATCACAAGGAGACACTTACACGTTTCATTGTCGTCGATCAAAACAAGCAGTACAGGCAAGCTTCACGCGCAAACATGCATTTTAAGTGTGCCATCCTCTTTTACCCCCTTTCTAGTCATAAGACACTCAGCTCAATCCCACTGACTCTTGCACGTCTGTCACTGGCGGTGTTGTGGCCGCTGGCTTTATGTGTGAGAGAGAAAAGCTTTATTGCACCGTGTGAGTACCGCTGTGTGAAATCAAGCCTTCCCGGCAGCCTTTCTTCGTACAGCTAGAGCCTTTCTAAAACGTGCATCGATTAATGTTTTTGTGTGAGCTAGCCTTTTATCATGGAAAATGGAAGAGCAAAGACAAGGAGGACGACATCGAAGAAATAAAAACCAAAGTAAGAGCGCTTGTCCTGCGGTTTATGTGGTCTACTACTGCTTTTGCCAAAGAATCAACCTTACTGGTCGCACAAATAGGCTTACATACAAGAAAAGAACCTGGTCATAGCAGTTTAAGGAACTTCGTCTTGTTTTGTGCCGGAGTATCTACCTCGCTATGTTCCTGACGTAATACCGACGCACGAGGCATTCTGCAGGGTGCTTTTTAGAATTTTAGAACTACCCTCAGACATGCCGTCACAGCTCCGACCGTGTAGCGACACGTGAAAGCGTTCGCAGTCTTTTGGAAGAGACTGCATACGCATGAAAAGTGCCACCATGCCATACAATCAAATGTTTTCTACGCCCGGTCATACGCTAGGGCGCGGCCGTTCAATGCTCTCTGCAGACTTCTTCGCATCTCGGCCACGAGGAGTGTTCGCATCAAAAAATCACTTTCGCTGGACGCCTATTGGGGCGTGGTTTATACAGTATCTAGAAACAAGTAAAAGAATTGGCTGCACTATGCTACAGAACAGTTGAACAATAGGCGTTAACCCACGGCTGGGTGGCGGCGAGTGCTTCGCGCTCTCTAGCCCTAGCGCGGCCCTTCTAGTACGAACCTTGTGCGAGACTGCAGTTCAGGATGTTGATGGTTCGCCCTCTACAGCTTGTTCCCGGAGACGCTCCTCTCGCTTAGAAAAACTTTTTGTTGGGCTATACTCCGTTTCATACATCAGGTGCAACGCTGCCAAAGCTAGCGCTCCTTTTTGCGCAACCTGCATCCGTCACACAAAATAGTGCGTTTCTTGTGGTGAGCTGAAAATAACAAATGCTTCGCTGGCAGGCTTCATGAATAATACTTTTGTCATGAGAGTGACAAAAAACGCTGCTATTGCGAGCGAATCGATCGAGATCTGTGATTTTGTATTTTGCGCTTGTCGTATTTTTCCATTTCACGTTTTCGCTGTCTCCGCAACCCTGGCCGTGTTTACTCTTTCCGTCCGGCTCTCTTTCACTTTTCAGAAGACGCCTGCTCAGCGGCCGCAGCCACTTCTCCTGTACGCATTTTCGCGAAGGTTCGTGCATCCAAGCTGTCAAGGCACTCCCGTACCAGGATCCGTTTTCCGGAGAAGTCTGTTCGGGAAGTACTGAGTGCTGTGAACGAGGACACCGGAGTATCTCCCCGTACCGTTGCCAAAATCAAGGCGGAGCGTCTGTGTTGGCCTTTGGCGTCTCCGAAGAAAAGATCTCGCGACGTGAAGATTTCAAGCTCGCGAACAGTCAAGAATGACAGCTTGACAGTCCATGCCATCCGTTTGAAAGTGCACAGTATGTACGCGAAGAGGGAAGTCCCAACACTGGACAGTGTGCTAAAGGCTGTCAATGGGGACGACGACCTGCCGAACTTCAAGAAAACGACGTTGCGGAGGTTGATGAAGGACATCGGATTCACATTCGAAAAAAGAAAACGGAACCTTGCGCTCATCGAGCGAAGTGACATCATTGCCTGGCGTCGCAGGTACCTGCGGGCGATCAATGCATTCCGAGAACAGGGCAGGTACGGATCGTTCCCTGCTTTTACGCAGCACGTTTAGACTGGCTTCACATAGAGCTTGATATTAGCGTTGCAACCTCGTAGTCGTAACAGTGATTGCTGCTTGAGAATGACACACTTAAAGGAAATCGTCTTAACCACGTTGCTGTTGCGGACCTTTTGCGCAGAGGTGACGATTCACGGCCAGTTTTGCGCTACGTTTGGGTGGGGCACGTGTCTGCATGGGTCAGATTTAATCGCTAAATCCGAATTGGTGCGGCAAGCAAAAACAACAAAACTGCCAAAAATGTCGTAGCACCGCAATGGGTAGTGCCATCTCGTCGTCTCCGTTAGGAACGAATAAACACCCACCGTACACTGCCCGTTTCTCCAGTGGTGCGAGTTACTGGCGCTACTGCTGCGAACGTTGGGAATTTTTGTTCGCATTCGGCGCGAGTGAAGAGATTTCAAACGTGGCCGAATTAATCAAGTAACCCATGCAAACATACAGCGAATATAAACTGGCTACCAAATGCCGCCTGGGCGCGAAATATAATCCCGAACAAGGGAGCAATAAAGCCGAGATAATTCTTTTTCTCGATTGTCTTTGAGCGGCTATTTGTGAGACGGTGGTCAGCAGTGTGTTTGTTGCAGTGCGTTGCCTGCTTACATGCTGCAGTATGTTTGTTTACTTATTAGCATTAACTCGTGCACTCGGTTGTTTCGCATTTACAGGTGCATCATCTACCCAGATGCAACCTGGGTCAACGCAGGGCACACAAAAGAAAACGTCTGGCAGGACAACACTGTGAAATCATCTCAGGATGCTTTCCTGAAAGGTTTAACAACGGGACTGGCTGCGCCTTCGGGCAAGGGGGCCACTGGCTGTTTCCAGAATAAACCATTTCTCGCAAACACTGCGGGGTCAACATTCTTTATGTCCTGTCTCATTATAGAATATTTTTTGCTAGCGTTGTACAACTTTTTCTGCATTCTTACTTGACGCTCCCACAGCTTGGAACTCTCTTTACCTGGCTGCATGAAAATCCTGCCTGAGCAGCTTCTGCTCTTCTAGGAGAGCAGGGAAATAGAGACAAGCTGACTTGCCTCTGTATTGCCTTCATATAAGACAACAAACACGACAACAAATCTGTAACTCTTGAGGCAGTACTGTTTTCTGTCACTGTGTGAATCAACACTATGTTCTAAATTTAACACAACACAGGAAACAGGCCATATCGAGGTGGTGTGTGCAAAAATATTTTGACCCATCAGTTTAAATATACTGCTCTTTTTCCGCATATAATAGCCAAGTTATAGAGCTATCTTCAATGACAAAGGAAAACGCGCTTTGCTTAAAAACGAAAGATACCTTAACAAAAACAAAAAAAATTGCAGATATGCACAAGAATGTTACGCATACACAGTCAGAAAATAGGCGATTAAGAAGTCTAGATTATGTTTTCTGCGCTCCTGTATTCTAAATTCTAAGTCAGCATTCTAAATTAACAGACATCTTTCTTCTCAACGTTGCGATCAGTAAAAAATAACTGCTCTCGCCAAGTCCTTCGGGCTACTCTACAGCACAGTGCCAAAGTCGGTCTCAGTCTCTTTTGGCGAAGACTGGATCAGCCGCTAACCGGTTGCACAGAACAATTCATAACATGCCAGATACCTTAAGAGAGGCCCACAAAAGAGTGGGTTCCTCGGCAACAGCGAAATCGAAAGTTGCACACGGCCATTTGTTAATCGGGCCACGGCGGAGCACCCACCACTGTGCTTATTAATTAAACCCGACGAATGAACGTCATCTTTCGCTCAAATCTCTAGCATGCATCTAAAAAGCATAGTCACAATGCTGCAGAATCGGGAAGAAAACCGCCACTGCTGACCAAAAGATGGTGCGAGCTCACTGACAACGAATTCCAGACAGCTCACATTAACGCGGTATGCATCAAATGAACAGATGCATGCAGTTTTTTTAGAACATGGCATAATATTCAAGAGACTATGAACAAAACAAGATTTCTCTATCAAGTCACGCGAAATGCAACTTGCGATGAAAAAAAAGAAAGAAATGTGCGGAAAAAAAAAAGTTTCATTACGCGGGATTTGAACCCATGCACCCCCATTGCGGCCTGTCGACACTCCGGGGCGACGCGTTAGACCATACGGCCACAGAACTGCGCAGAGTGATACAACTCTCTTTATTTTGTTTTGCGGACAACTTCCGTAGCTTTGACAGCGATGCACATGATGTATGAAACGGAGTATAGATGGTGCATGTTATAAGAAAAGAAGTGTAGCACAACCAAGACGTGCACAAGAGAGGACCACACAGTACTAGCGCTAAACTTCATCTAACTTTATTTACTAACAGAGCAGCAAATATAAGGAAAAACCAGGACACGTGCAGAGAGATACCAGTTCCCACACAACACTATCTACATAACCATTCAAGATACGCCATTTCCGAGTTGAAGAGGCTCACCGACGTATCGCTAACACAAAATATATACACCTCTCTTTTTTATATGAAATGCTTCCAATAGTTCCTTTACACTTGTATCTTTGCTTTTACCTAAAATCTTTATCTCGTGAAACCGTGGTTGACACTTTTTTGCAGTACTTGCATCTAGCCCGTCGCAAATGTTCTGCCGCTCGAGGGCATTCATAACACTCAGCACAGTGCTGAGAATGGTGTGCACCACTTACGTCTCTTACTGACCAGGCGTGCTCACCTGACCTTTCATTGATGCACCGCCCTGTTTGGACCATAGGCCGTGGCTGCGCTACAGTTCTTTTCTTGCTCCTCTCACTGCTGCGAGGTCTTTGTCGCTCGCCGCTCCTTGGTCTGGCTGCGCCGCCGATTGACCTCTCGCTCAGTTGAGTTTGTCGACACAAGCGCCTTCCCTATCACCCGTAGCACAACGGCAAGGCAGCTGCTGCGCCATCGACGCTCGCTGGTTCTTTGGTTTGTCATCTTGTTTCTCCACCCGCCCGTGGAGGGAATCTTGGCTGAGCTCCCTCATGCCGAGCACTCTGCATCCGAGCTGCAGCTGCTCGGAGGCAGAGAGAAGCAGAATCGATTAGACCTGCTCACATTGCCAGTGGCCTTCGCAGATCCGATAACGAGCGGAGGGCGGCATCGCTGCTCACGCTTTGAAGTTTTTAGTTATCCTAGCGGCTTGCGATTCAGGTATTTATATTTCGCTCTCCTCGACCGCACAACTCCATTTTCTACCTTGTACCGTTTTCTTTCTTACTTGGTTGGTTGGTTGGTTGGCCTCAAGTAAAATGGCACATACCCACTACGGGGGAGTGGCCAAGACACAGGCGGTGAACTGTTGGAAAGATTAGCAGTTTTAGAGGAAAAGTTGGCCAACCTATTTGTATTCTTCTTTCTCTTTCCTCTCTTCTCTCCCGACCAGCGTTTTTTATCTCTTCTTTCAACCTGTCTGCCGGTAACAGGGCCTACGAGTTTCTCTCTATACTTCTACACTTATTTCTCGCATCGCTGCCCCTCCATAGTTATCTCAACTTTCTATCCTGCCACTTCGATCGGCGACCTTGTGCAGGCTTCACCTACGTGGTGGTGGTGGTGAAAACTTTTATTTAGTGAAACAGAGTTTGGGAGCCACAGAGTGGCCCCGCTACATGGTCGGCGTCCCTAGTCCGGGACACCGCATGACGAGGCCCCGCCTCTCGCCCGTTTCACCAGAGCCCTTTGGGACTCAAGCGAGGAGCAGTTGAGGAGGGCAGACTCTCATGCCTCTCGGGTGGGGGTGGGGGAAGGGGGGAGGTGGGGATATTGAGTACATGACCACACGATGTGGAAGATATCACTGGTCTCCCCACAGTGCGGGCATCGCCCATCCGTGTTAGGATCGTAATATTTTATGATTGCAGGACAGAGTAGAGTACCTGTCTGCAGGCGCCTTAAAGTTCGCTCCTCCGTCTTACACAGCCCCTTTGCAGGGGCCGGAACGACTCGGGGTGGACTCCGTAGAACGGCTCACGCTTTAAAAGACGAGACCTGGCGACCATGTGTGCATGCGACGTACCAGTGCGGATGGGAAGAATGATATGCAGTGAGTAAACTCTAAAAGATAACCGTTTACAATGAACAAAAATTGCACGAGTTCTACTTTTCTTAACGCACAGTCTGTGGGGTCTATAAGGCGCATTATAAGACAAGCCTGCGCGGGAGATCTTAATGTACTTCCTGGTGGGTCGGGGTGGGGGGGGGGGGGGGGGGGGCGTGGTCTATTATATAGTTACAGAGGGGCTAGCCCAACGGGAGCGCAACTTACCATAATTTGTTACAATCTTAGGGGCTGCACATGCATCGGTCTTGAAAGTAAACCACTTGGGTGTGAAAATTCCTTTCTTCCTGACGACTTTGCTGCTCAGCTCCGACCTGGAAACACAAGTACAGGTAACAAAGAACCCAAGAGGTCGCCACCAGTCTCCGCTGACGGCCACCAAGCAAGATCAAATAATCCGCTTGTTACTCAAGCCGATAATAAAAGTTTTCCAATCCAGATTCCGTCCTGCAGCCGCCGTCAGTGTTAAGGGGTGGTCGCATGCAATAACTTGACTACGTACATTTTGCTCTAAATTACCTCTGTAGACTTACACAGGCTGTTGGTTATGATTGAAATGCATAAACTACGCATACATGACAAAGTTGCAATAGAAAAGTGATTAAATTACATTACTGATTACATTACTGCCAACACGCCGTGAAGGAAGGAAGAAAGGTGGGAGTGAAAGCAGAGAGAAAGAGGTGCCGTAGTAGAGGACTGCGGAATAATTTCGATCACCTTTGGATCTTTAACGTGCAGTGACGTCGCACAGCACACGGGCGCCTTTTTCGTTTCGCCTCCATCGAAACGTGGTTTGGAGAGGCGGAGTTAAAGTCGCAGAACCGGACGGTAGAAAAGGGGCCCACTCGTGCCGAGTGGCGTGGCGCACAGAAGAAGAGGAAACGCCGCGACCCTCAGACGCGAGGGCTCGCGCACCATTCAGCATTCGGCGGCCATACTTGGGACGCCGGCCTCCCCAAAACAGTGAGTATAGCCTCTTCGTTCCTATCTCTAGGCATCCCCGCTTAGGCATCCGCTGAGAAAACTCGAGCGTTTTATCATGGGGCCTCTTATAGCGATCCCCTGCGGCGAGCCGGACCCCGCGTGCAGAAAGGGGCTTTGGCCCGGAAGGTGGTTGCAACATAGGCTTTCATGGTCCATTGCGGGGGGCGCTCCTGTCGGACGCTGTAGTGGCTTCTGTACTAAAGTAGGAAAAAAAAAGCAACGCTACCGGTGACTATTCTTTACAGCTTGGGTACGGCTCGCACTTGCGGGACAAATACAGGCAGGGCTTTGCTAGTGCGCAGTTAGCGGGGACCACTCGTTACTCTACACTACTTCGCTATGGAGGCCGCGACAGTGTGATGTGACGCAGTATGTGTACAAAACTCCCTTTGCGTATCCAGAGCTAGCTGCTAATTGTGCTACCTCGATGCCAACCCCGCCATTCGCGGAGAACATGCCTTAAGTTTGGGTACAGCCGTTCTGGACTCTGCAGTGAGGTGCCCTCGCGCTTGCTCCCAGTTCAGCCCTGGTTCCGGAATCGCTGTTTTAGGATGCACAGATTGAGTGTAGGAATTTCTCTTGCGGTCTCTGTTTAGGAATCTGTTCCGGGCATGAGACTACTTTTCACAACAACGTCGCCGAAACCATCTCCGCAATCAAAACAGCGCCTTGGTGTGTGCGCTCTGAAATCGATGAATTTGGCTGTGATGAAAAGAAATGGCGCAGTAGTTGTCTCACTTCTCAGTGTAAACGTAAACCGCGCCGTGAGCGAAGGGAGGAAGGTGGGAATGAAAGAAAAGAGAGAAAGAGTTGCCGTGGTTGAGGGGTCCGGAATAATTTAGACTACCTGGGATTTTTGGCGTGCACTGACATCGCACAGCCCACTGGCACCTTTTGGGTTTCGCCTCTATCAAAATGTGGCCGGAGTGCCCGGGTTGGAACCCGGGCACTGCGGCTCAGTAGCCGAACGTGCTACGTGCACTGAGCCACCGCAGCTTCAACGGAAAGCCGGGGATGGTGATCGAGGCACAATTACTGTGAACCGAAGGAAAACAATAGCTGACCAATAGCTGGAAAATTTCGTGGGCTGGCAATAAGCGGTGTGGTCGAAGGCGGGCGAGGTAGATGGGCTCACCACGGCACCGTGTATTGTCACGTACAGTTGGCCGTAGTATATTAATGCTTTGGCAATAGCCGACATAGGACAGCCAAGCCTTTCATTCTTCCTTTCTTTCTTTTTTTTCTTTCCTTCTTTCTTCCTTCCTTTCTTTATTTCTTTCTCTTTCTTTGCTTCTTTCTTTCTTTCTTTCTTTCTTTCTTTCTTTCTTTCTTTCTTTCTTTCTTTCTTTCTTTTTCTTTCTTCCTTTCTTCCTTTCCTTCTTTCTTTCTTTCTTTCTTTCTTCCTTTCTATCTTTCCTTCTTTCTTTCTTCCTTTCTTTCTTTGTTTCTTTCTTTCTTTTTCTCTCTTTCTTGGTTTCTCTCTTTCTTTCTTCCCAGTGGTTGTCTTGAAACTTCACATTTCTCTGTCAACACCTACATGCAAGTTATCATGCAACGTAACTTAAAACACTCCACCGGCGATATGTTTGTGGGATCAAGCCCCCGAACACACAGCAACGATGAGTCAGCCATAACCCGCGCCTTCCCAGAGACTACCTCTCACGTCATAATTGCTGAGGCACGCCGTTACACAGCTGCCGTTTTCATCACGTGGCTGTAGGCCTGCGCGGCTCCCGTAATGCGGGAATCGCGTTGGCTGTCCAATATTACACCAAAAATATCCAGCCGACCTTGCAGCGGCGCCCTACTTCTATATCGTTCAACATGGAGGAAGGAAACCTGAGGGGAGGCCATCGCTGTCCGTGCTGCACGCCAAAAAGTGTGGCGGAAGTGACGCGCTTTTGCAAGGACTACCGGGAGCCTTTGGCCGACGGCAGCCAATAGCAACGCTGGGCGCTGCGGCGTCGTCTGCTACATTGCCTGCTGCGCATGCGCAAGCTCGCTGAGTCGGTGGCCTAGTAGATTGAGGAGCAGAGTGGGAACGGGAGCCTTCACGCGCGGCTTCAAAAAATGTGACGTAAGCGCCTCTCCTCAGTTCTTTCCTTTCTCCACGTTGCTACACCCCAGTGACCGCAAGCTGGGGCTTATGTGCGTAGTAGCGCATGTCCATGTCACTTCCCCTAGTGGCGTAGCAGCCATGCGCAGTGTCAGCGACGATTTGTATAGATAGCTGGATAGTTACTATTTAGCTACCCGCACTAGCAGCGTATGCTTTTCGCACTACCATGCTTCGAGTGCAATACTTTCCGACTACGGCAAGGTATCGAACAGATTTACATAAATACATTTCGACATTCATTTAACAAATAAGTGTTAGGGTTTCTCGAGAGTACTTATGCTCAATTACAGTGCGACTGAGAGCACGGCTTGTCAATGTTGACATTTGGACTCATTTAGAAATGCTGCACGCAGGCGCCATACAGCGTGCCGAATTTCGATAAGAAAGAGCGGGAAGTAAGGGACGAAGAAAACAAAGGAATACAAATGATGTTTGCAGTGCTTCACTTGCATATAACGGCGTGTACAAGCGGCGTTCCTTTATTATTTTTGGTCGCATTTGGGGAGGATGCGAATATTCAAGGATGGACAACTAGCTTAGGCTAAAGTAGGAGTGGTATGCGAATATTGCTTTGTCTAATCAGAATGGAATGCGAATGCTTAGCTACCGAATCGAATGCGAACTGAGTAGTAATCGAAAACAAATGAATATTTTTATGAATATTCGCTAGTAGTGCGGTAGTTTGCACAAAACAAATAATCCTCTGAAACAATCTCTTGCCGCGGTGCTGCTTTACGTCGCTATAACTTGTGGCGTTGCAGTATAGTTCTCATAAGACGCAACAGAGATTTGCACCAGGCGGACTCGGCCTCTGTGACCACAATGTTATACGCAGAAGAAAACTACTTTGCTATTTATGACGGCAGGGAATTATCTAGCGCTATATCTCAATATATTAGAGGGTCATGTGCTACGTAAGAACTTAGGCCTGCGAGATACGGTTGCAACGCACGGTTTGTTGAGCCTGCCTGAGCCCTGCCGCGCAATCCAGTCTTGGAGTCCTATGAATGCAGCCACATGGTTAAAACAAGTCGCGGTGTGGAACCCTCCAACCCAAGCTAGCCGATCGTGGCAGCATGCTTTGAGCAGCAGCAACGGTCCCAAAAATCCCAGGTGACGTCACCATGCTATCGCATGACGCCAGAAGTAGACCATAAGATAAAGCAGCGCCCAGAAACCCGGTGATGTCATCACAAAAGAAAAATGGTTTTTTTTTCTGATCTTGCAAGGAACTGAACTTGGGATTTCAGGAGAGCCCGGTAGTCATAGAGCGCAAGACCACTTTGCGGCTTGGCGAAAAAGGGAAACCAAGTACATTCTTTGCCTTACTACTGTGTGCTAATGGGTAGATGTGCTGTTAGAAAGCACTAGATAAGTAACGTGTAAATAATAAAATAAAAATGAAATAAAAATAGAAAGCAATGCTTTCGCATTTAAAGCACGTAAGCAGATTTAAGTGCCCTGCGCAGTTTTTCTAACAGTCGCTCAAGAAAGCTATCACGGGCCTTATTCGAGCATCGAGCGAGTGTGCAAAATCTTATGAACATATGCGAATGAGCAAGAGTCTGGTTTGGTCTGGTTGGTGGTAGTGAGTCATAGTTGATCAAATCGAATGGTGCGCTAAAACACTCACGAAAATACACAGGGCGCGCAGTGACACTCGTGCTGTCTACTTTGCTTTTGCGTCTTTTTCTCGCGCCGTCTCATTTTTTCACCCGTGTCTCATACTCCGTTCGTTTTGAATGGAATAGAATACCACGATATTCGGTTCGCTACTAAAAAAATTTCTATTTGCCCACCGCCGCTGCAGTGGCTCAGTGGTTATGGTGCTCGGCTGCTGACCCGAAAGACGCGGGTTCGATCCCGGCCGCGGCGGTTGAATTTCTTCGGAGGAGAAATTCTATAGGCTCGTGTACTGTGCGATGTCAGTGCACGTTAAAGAACCCCAGGTGGTCGAAATTTTCGGAGCCCTCCACTACGGCGTCTCTCATAGCCTTAGTCGCTTTGGGACGTTAAACCCCATAAAAACCTAAAAACCAACTATTTGCCCACCCCTGAAAACTAGTAACTGAACGTATGCGTTTCTCGAAAAACAGCGTATTTTTACTGACGGCATGGTGCACGTCGGGGAAAGCTTGCAAACAATCCTCATCAGATAATTTCAAAGCATGTGCTGCATGCGCTTTAATACTATTTTGACATCTTGTGCCGTATGGCAGCTTGATAAGGTTGAACTGATTAGACGTTGGAAGTAAGGACGATGCTAGGCAAATGCGTTAGTCGAATTCTCCACGGTGTATATTTGCACCGACGGAATAATTGTTAACACTTCACGTCTGGCTGCTGTGTCTGTGTGCAATTATCTGGGAGAGGCGAGGGTGGGTGTCCAAACGAGGAATGAAGCTAGTGCAGGGGCATCGGTTGAGAGGTTTTTCAGGAAAGCTAAATAGCGCAGTATCGGTCTCACATATCTCGGTGTACACTTCAACCGCGCAGTAATGGACGAAAGGAATGCGGGAGTGAAAGAAGAGAGAGAGAAAGAAGCTCCGTAGTGGAAGTCTCCGGAGTAATTTCGACCACCTGGGGATCTTTGACGTACACAGGCATCCTTTCCGTTTCGCCTCCATCGAATCGCGGCCGCTGCGGTCGGGTTCAAACCCGGGTACTGCGGCTGAGGGCTCTAACAACTCCAACTGAGGCGGGCCGGCAGGCTCATCGGGCGCTGGAAAACGAGGACACGTGCTGTGATGTGTGTGATGAAAGCGCATCAACTCTCTTCTCGCAGACCATGGCCGAGGAATCGATGTTGTCCACGGCGGAGAGCGGGATCGAGCCGCCACCGGGGGCAGCAGCGTGAGTACATTTCTGCACGCACGAACTAACGCACGCACCTGCATGCAGACAGAAACAGAATTTTGCGCGCAAATGTATTCCAAAAAGCCTTGTTGTCATGGCTACATATCACGAGCGTGGTTACTGCCTTCTGCTGCTCGCCACCAGGAGCGCCAACGTTGAACGCCTTCTCTTCCGGTTTCCTTTCATTGTGTTCGCAGTGGCCCGGGGGCACAGGCGGAAATGATCACAAAAAAGCTGGCCAATTATTGGTGCCTAATTGGGTCCATACCACTAGTAATGTTCCTGCTGGTGGCCATCCCGACCATCTTCTACGTCAAGAAGTTCTCGGGTAAGCGGAGTCTCATTGAGTCTCATCCATCCCTACTACCGCCGCCTGGCGCCGAGCGCATGCGTTTCTTGTTAAGAGCTTCGAGGGCACCAGTGAGCTCCTGTCGGTGCTCTAACTCAATACGCTATTCACGTATTACCGGCATATACTAAGGCGGAGTCCAACACTTTCTCGAGCGGCCAGTTGGGAACAGGTGCTGTGACATGTCAAATGCCAATTTCGCCCCTTGCCTTTCAATCATCATCATCATCATCAGCCTGACTACACCCACTGCAGGGCAAAGGCCTCTCCCATGTCTATCCAGTTAACCCTGCCCTCTGCCAGTTGCCGCCACTGCATCCCCGCAAACTTCTTAATCATATCCGCCCACCTAACTTTCTGCCGTCCCCTGCTGCGTTTGCCTTCTCTTGGAATACACTCCGTTACCCCAAAGGAGCAGCAGTTATCTTGCCTTCGCATTACATGCCCTGCCCAAGCCCATTTCTTCCTCTTGAACTCGAATAGGATGTCATTAACCCGCGTTTTAAAATACAGCCACTATTTTTTTTTTATCGCCTAATATCCATAAGTACTCGTTTGGTCACTCTTCGCGAGTCGACATGGTGCATTTTATTTTGTGTATTTTGCATCAGTTGCTTTGAATGCACTAATGCGCTCAAATGGCTTTTCTCTGCTACGCTCGGCGTGTACACCAGGAGCGCGAAGTTAATGGAATGGATATGAGCGCGGCCAGTCGTCGTTTAGGCGATCGTGAGCTGCAGCGAGCGCTGCTTCGAAATGACAGTTCTTAGTGACAGGCGCGTTGTATGGCATGCACCAAGCGGCCTAGTTTCTGAGAAACGTTGGATAGCGCTCATCATTGCCATGTTTTTCTCCTATTTCAGAGTACGTGAACGCCGAGTACTGCGACAGCAAATCCTGCAAAGACCTCGGTGAGTACTCACTTGTACTTGCGCTGTGTTGGGGGGTGAGTGCATCGTAAGGGCAGCCATGAAAACTTTTAAATCTTTAGCTGTTGCTCGCGCAAAAATAATTACCGAGGTGCTGCTAAATAACATTTTAGTCACCGATCTCTCTGTGTGACCTGCGATTGGTGCTCAAACATCGCGGCTTCCCCCGCCGCGGTGGCTTAGTGGTTACGGCGTTCGGCTAAAGACGCGGGTTCGATCCCGGCCGCGGAGGTCGAGTTTCGATGGAGGCGAAATTCTAGAGTCCCGTGTACTGTACAATGTCAGTACACGTTCAAGAACCCGAGGTGGTCGAAATTTTCGATGGAGGCGAAATTCTTTAGTCCCGTGTACTGTACGATGTCAGTACACGTTAAGGAACCCCAGGTGGTCGGAATTTCCGGAGCCCTTCACTACGGCGTCCTTCATAGCCTGAGTCACTTTGGGACGTTAAACCCAAATAAACCAGCCATCGCGGTCTCCACGGAGCCTTTGCGTATCGCAGACCGCACCTTAGAATACGGTGAACGCTTTAGACGTCAGAATCCCGTTTACCCAAGTGTTTATCACGTCCCGCACTATTGACACTATGCGAGCAGATCGCGGGAAGATGTAAAATACCGCATCACATGGCGCGACTGAACAAAAAGCCGCGCTTTTCCAACTCCGCCTGTGTATGAGGCCTGAGCGTTTACTCGTGCTGACGTCACATAGATGGACGATGTCTTCGGTGGTGAAGGCAGGTTCTGCTCACAGCCGCGGCTCATGCCATTTGCAAAAAGGGTGGGAGGGAAAGGGGGGAGGGCTACCGCGGGAATTTTATTACATATGGCTGTAAAACACCGTGACCGGCGTTTTAACGGAAGTATCAAGGCAACAACGGATACTTTCGCCTCCCACCTTGTAGAACAGGGAAATGATTTGCGACTACGCTCAAGAATGCACAAGCGCAGAAGTGCATTCTTTCCGTGCCAGCGCACTCGTCACGTCCATATGCTTATAAGCGAGTGAACTATGCAAGTGATTCTACGCCCACCGCTGAAGGGCGGCGTGACTATGAGCCGCCCGCCCCGCAGCTCAATACAAAGGTTGTTATCCCTCACTTACTTACCAGTAACTGTCTTTTAAAATTTTGTGGGTGTGCTTTACGGCCACAACAAAACAAATAGTAGATACTTTAAGCATAGCTCGCACAGCTACCGCTTACCGCGGCCCGCTGCTACGCACGCGCTGATTGGTCCCGACGCTCAAGTTGTGCGCGCTGGATGGATGGATGGATGGATGGATAGGAGCGCCCCCTTTGAATCGGGGTGGTGGCAATTGCCACCATGCTCAGCTTTTCTTTCTTTATTTTTGTTCAACTGTGTTGTCAATTCTCATTAAGATTCGCCATCTTCTTTAACTACGGTTTCCTACAATTCTAACCTTATGCCACATCTCATCTTTTCAGCCACCAATCGTCCAATCGCTTTTTGCTGACTTCTACTGCATTTTTATATACATTTATTTATTTACATTTATTTATTTATAGTATTATTTACAGATTTATTTACGCTTTTGAAAGAACATGGCGCCATCTGGCGCCACTTTCCTTTTTAATTTTAATTTAATTTGACATGCGTTTTAGTTGTAATTTAATTTGACACCGTTTAATTCGACATGCGGCAGCCAGTGCTCGCGCCACCCAAATTGCAATGGACTGCAGTATCCCACTGGCATCACTCTCCTAGCAGTTGAATGCTTGTGCTCCAGGCACTTGTTCACTGAGCTTGGCCTTAATATCACTGAGGCCGAGGCACAGAGATCGGGCGCGACGCTGTCGCACGGGTGTTGAGGCGGTGAAGCCCGCATGTCCAACGTTCTCGTAAAGAAAAATTGAAAGTTGTAAAATTACGAGATACTCTTATAGATACATTGAATGTAGTGGTTCATTCTTCTGATATATACCAAAATGTTTCTTTTAAAGTGTTTCTGTCGACCCAATTGAACAGTTAAGACAGCCACAGAAAATCAACGGGAACGCTTTTGATGATAACAAGGACCTCAATAGTGAAAACAAAAATGCAAGACCGCCGCCGGGTCATATGCGGATATATTGATTGTTATAGTGAAATATTACATTGCATGTAAAAACTGCGCGTTCATGAATGGTTTCCCGCTTAAAAATGCGTTTGTCCAGAACTGTTGGATATGGAAGTCACGTTGCCCATAGCAAATGAACCATCTCTTTTCAGCTGATGCGATCCTCAAGGCGGGTCCCGCCGCGACAGCTTGCACGAAGTTCAGCGCACACGTATGCGCAGCGAAGACGGACTTCACGATGCTTGCCATGAAGAAGCTCTTTGATGAGATGAAAATGGAACGTACGTACTCGCATATGCCTCGCACGACTTTCACATGTGAACGTGGACAGGCATAGAAGTCTTTCATGCCCGAGCCTAATTTCCTTCAAGGTTTTCCTTCTCGAAGGGTTTACCTGTGGTTGTCGTGCATAATCACATTTATATTTAACACTTTCCTGTCTTATTAACTTTCTTTCGTTTTCTGCGGCCGTGGTGTCCCAGGGGTCGAAAGAACCCCGGGTGGTCAGAATTATCCGCAGCCCCATCCCCCCACTACGACGTCCCTCAGAGCCCGAGTCACTTTGGGATGTTAAACACCATAAACCAAAGCCAAACCATCATTTCTTTCCTAACGATGGTATGCACGAAACAGTCATTTTGCTTGTAGGGGGGGTAAGAAGCTTTATTCATAGCTCACTTTTACCTCTACTGTCTCCGCAGTGGCTTAGTAGTCAGGTGCTTGGTTGCCGACCCGAATGACGCAGGTTCGATCACTGCCGCGGCGGGCTTCTTTCGATGGAGGCGAAATGCTAGAGGCCTGTGTGCTCTGCGATGTCAGTGCACGTTAAAGAACCCGGGTGGTCGAAATAATCCGTTGTCTTCCACTATAACGTCCCTCAGAGTCTGAGTCGCCTTGGGCCGTAAACCTCATCAAACCTAACCTACCTTTACTAAAGCAGAGTGAACGTCTACAGTTCTGAGGCAATAAACAGATTAAGGTAGTCGCAGGCGCTGGCTGCAGCCTTCGAGAAAGCATGTCTAGACATCTTAATTTAGCTGGTGTATTTGAACGTCAGTCTGTACTAAACGAAGCGCCACAAAAAGTAGAGTGAAGGCTGGCGCGGTCACTCCCGATCATCAAGTGCACCAAACCAAAGCAAATACAGCCGTAATAAACTAAGGCCAACTGCAATGAATACAGTGGGAATCATTACTTACAGCGGCGCTGCAAAAACTCCGAGGTATAATAGATGTCTGCTTGCTTGCGGTCAGGCGAGGTACTGGAACAAACGAAGGTAAAATTTGAAGCGATATACAACGGCAAAAAAGCGATCATATTTCAGTTTTTCACGCCTTATGTGATCCTGTGCCTACCACTGCTCAGCTAATGCAATGCACGAAAAATTTAAATTGCAAATGATTTGCCAAGCTCAGGCGAAGTTCACATAGTGGCTCATGTTTGCTAGTATGTTACGGATCATTCTAAAAGAAACACATACACGATGAATTTCGTGTCTGCAAACCTTTAAGCCTTCTTAGCGGAAAAATTCCGGAAGAAGTAACCTGGCGCCCTATTCTCTACGTCGCCCGTATGAAGCTGCTGGAGACAACTGGGCTTCGTCAAGCTGTCTCGAGCAGCATTTGGCTAGCTTAGGCGTTCCTACCGGCATATATCTAGTAAAATAAAACGATTTTATTTCATTTCATACCGCCGTTTCCCTGTTCTCTCCACCCAACTTCTCTTTTTCACCAGTACATAGATTTTATTGGCATTGCCTTTGAGGGTGTGACGAATTTTAATGGCACAAGGGCAGCTTTGGCCAAGGAGAACTATAGCCCAATGTACTTTTCATCTGCACTAGAAGTGGTCAAAGGCCCTATTGTCTTAACAGTTTCAGCTCAGAGGAGCCGAGCAGCAGGCCAGGGAAAAGCTTGCACCCTTTGTATCACCGGTAGGTGACCGTGGTGGCACTGCAGGTCGAACCCCGTACCTACCGCATACGAAACCGTAGCTTTAGCCAATATACGCATCACTGCAGTGCGCATTCCATTTCAATTCGGCTAGAGTTCACCATCTTGCCTACTACAAAGCTGCTTTTCTTAGAAAAACGCATTCCCTTCCTCAGCGCCGCCGAGAATGGAAGGAATATAGCCACAATGCTTCAATGTGGCCAGAGCAGCGAGCACAATAACTTTCGGGTAATTGCATGGAGCGGCCGTCCATAGACTCTGGGCTCACTTTTAGGGACGGAAACATGAGCAAGCTGGTGCTTATAGAGTTGCAAAAATCGTTTCTTCGAATTTCTTCTTAGCGTTCGTTCACGATACCACTAAAACTTTCTGTGCCAACTAGGCAGACTATTTTTTGTAATTTATAATGCCGGTGTAACGAAGGAAGATACCAAGGGCACTACAGATGTGATTGTCATGGAGGGAGCTTAGTCAGCGGCCACCATATACCTTCCAGATCCGTTGGCGGTGAGCGGTGTTTGCGCTACTCTCACTACCTTTTCTCGCAGGCAAGCGCCCTCTTTCTAAATAGAGTGGAATACATTCAACGGCGTCAGCTAGTCTTGTAGAACGCTCGCGCTTGTAGAACGCTCCTGTAGAACGCCTCGTCTAGTTCAATCAGTGAGCTTAGTCTGGACGGCGCCGGCAGAGCTGACGTGCTCTACATAAACCACTAATTAAGCTCTGACGCTATCTGTTCGATGCACTATGATGACCTGCCCCAATGAAGCACTGTCCCCGTGCTCTTATCCATAGAGATGGGGGTCCTCCACGGCTTTTTAAGGCGGAAGCCTTTAATGCCTCATCGTTGTAAGCAGGAGTTGTCGACAGAAATGTCACGCTTTTCAGTTGGTCGAAACGGTCGTGACGTCACAGTGCACGAATTTCAATTGGGATCAATTGTACTTTGGCTAGTAACCATACAACCAATTAAAGGGATCGTATAGTGATGCTCTAAGTAAGTGGGACTGAGATTAGTTAATTGCTTAATTATCCAATTGGTCTAATTAACCCTTCTAGTCAGGGCAGAAAAATGAATAAAACCGAGTAGGAAATTGGTTGAGTGCGGGAATCGAACCCCGGTATCCGTAGGGCGAGACGTTCATGCTAACCACTCCGCCATGCCAGCTCGATGGTTTGGAATGAACAAAGGCGCGTCTAGTCAATACGGTGTCCTCGTTCACTCCCATCTTCCTCCCTTCCCGTTACGTCGAGGTTTAGGTGTCCACCCAAATATGCGAGACAGATACATTTCCTTTCCTCAAAAACCAATTTACCGACGAGCAAGGCGTAGAACCGAACGGGCGACTCCCTGGCAGCGTTGCAAGACGCTGTCGCGGTTCACTCTTAGAGGCGAAGCCTAACATCTTAACAACGCATCAGTGACACAAGCAGCAAAACCGCGCTTAAGGCTTTCGCCTCCCCGCACTTTAGGTCAACAAAGTTCCCCCCTGAATTTTAGTATTCAAGGTGGCATCAGCGAAAGCATCCTGGACGGCGGACGAACGCAAACTTTCACTCCTTCATAGCTTCACGATTGTTTCGTTTGCAAGTAGCTTCGCTGGATGGGCATTAACCGACCTCAGTCAGTAGTCTTAATGATGGCCTCTTCATTGTTTCAGTTCCGGAAGGCGTCGATGCCCCTCCTGGTGTATCAGAAGCGGGCAAGGCCAGAGCGTACATGGCGGCTTGCACAGCAGGTATGTCCATCACACCCTCATTTATACTTTTCAAGTAACTGTCACCAGTGTTCTAAAAATGTCCCCTCCCGCACTGCTCGGACCGACTGCATTCTGTTCGGGGCGGAGAGATAGTGAAGCCACTCGTATTTTGGGACTTATGAGGACACTAATGAAAAAAAAAAAACGGCCAGCTTTTTGAACATGTATTATTGCGAAGCAATACTACTTTCGCTACCACCTCAGCCCGTGCCGTGCCGCGGCCGCATAGCCACGCTTGACCTTTCGCGTGACCTCGCTGCGTGACGTCATACCATCTTTGTAAAAACGGGGCCCCATCTCACACCGTCGCCTTGCGCGGTGCATAGCCACGGCCGTGGCCTGACTCCCACTCCTCTCACTAGGGGCGCTGCGCGCGATGTGACGTCATACCATCTGCTTAAAAACGGGGCCCCATCTCACGCCCGTGAGGTGGGAGTATCTGTCCTCGCTTCGGCGAGTGCGGCTTCGGCCGCTTATCTGTTTGAGCAGCGTTCGCTCCGGCGGACGCAGTTGTTGCTGCGACGCGCGTCTTTTCTTTCCTTTTTCTCTTTCCTCTGATCTTTTAACTCTCCTCTATCTGCGCGGGGCAGCGGTGGTGGCTTGGCTCGAGCCAGTAGCAGGCCCGTGCAATTTCTTTTTCATCCTTCTCTCAGTCACAACAAGAACAACAACAACACGTCCGTGCCTTGCGCGGCGCATAGCCACGGCCGCGGCCTGACTGCGCTCTTCTCGTCAAGCCTATGAGATGCCGCCTCCAGCCTATACGCTTCGGCAGGTTGCAAAGAGAAAGCATCAGCGAGCTTTCGCCGATGCTTTTTAACGTTGCACTAATAGGCCTTCCCAAGCTACTCGCCGACATCCCTCACCTGCACCACAGCATTTATGCTGACGACCTCACACTTTGGATCACGCACGGCAGTGACGGCCAGATAGAGGAGACTCTCCAGACCGCAATCAAACGGATCGGAGATTACCTCATGACAGTTGGCCTCACCTGCTCGGCGACAAAGTCAGAGTATATAATCATCCCGTCCCCGGGACGACGCCCTCCAAAGATACATCCTAAGATCAACCTCCAGGTGCAAGGTAACCCGATCCCTCGTACAGATCACATCAGGATCTTGGGCTTACACCTACATGCCAACGGTAGCAACAACACCACGCTCCTACGCATCGACCAGTCGGTGGTACAGATCGGACGCCTCCTTAAGCGAGTTTCCAATAAGCATCATGGTATGCAAGAGTCCAACCTCCTGCGCCTCGTTCAAGCCTTCATCTGCTCCCGCATCACCTACTCTGCACCCTACCTACGTCTCACTCGTGCCGAAAGCGAACGGCTAGAGGCGTCACTCCGAAAAGCGTACAAGACGGCCTTGGGCCTTCCCATGTCCACAGCTACGCATAAGCTCATGGCTCTCGGAATCTCCAATACCGTGAGCGAACTTATTGAAGCAACCCTCACTGCCCAATACGAGCGGCTCTCACTCACACACGCTGGCCGAGCGGTACTGCAGCAAGTTGGGATCTCCCCGCCGAGAGCGGCCCCAAGTTATGCTGAACTTACCCCGGAATATCGCCAAAATCTCCGCATCCCTCCCATTCCCAAACGGATGCACCCGGAACACCATGCCGAGAGACGGGCCGACCGTGCACGTCAATTCGAGAAACGCTTCAGCGGACGTCCGGACGTCACGTATACGGACGCCTCTTACCATCCCTCGAAGCCAGCGACGGTGGCGGTAGCTCTCGCCCCTCACCGCAGCTGGTACACAGCCTGCAGCATTCGCAATGCAGAAACAGTCACCGCAGCAGAGGAGGTTGCCATTGCGCTAGCGCTAGCTGACCCCAATACCAAAGTCGTCATCAGTGATTCTCAACAGGCTATTCGCAACTACGACGCTGGCCGTATCTCTTGCCAGGCGTTACACATTCTCCTTTCTACTGCACCCTCTACCAACTCTCGCGTACTTCTTTGGGCCCCAGCCCACGAGTCGCTCAGCGGAAACGCACAGGCGCACACTCTCGCCCGAGATCTCAGCTGCCGAGCGGAGTGTATAATCGGCCTCCCTGCTTCCTCTGACACTAATATCTCACGCGCTTCTCTACTCACCACTTACACGGACATACTACAGCACTACCGGCTCGAAAGATGTCTCTATCCTTCCGCACACCGTGATCTAACAAGACGCGAGGCCGTCCAATGGCGCAAACTACAAACTGGAAGTTTTCCGTACCCCCTCTTATACAGCAAGATCTTTCCACAACAGATAGACCCCATGTGCAAACACTGCTCAACTCCAGCCACTCTCATACACATGGTGTGGACTTGTACACATTACAACACAAACAACCCAAACACCCCAGAGACGTGGGAGTCTCTCCTGCGTACTTCCGAGCCGGCAGACCAACGCCGGCTTATCCAGCGCGCGGTGGAGGCCGCGACATCCCAAGGGATCCCCGCCGACCTCCTCTAAGCCAGCGCAACCGGTCCTTAGACTGGTCCCCTGTTTTGGGAGCAATAAAAGAAATCACCACCACCATCATCGAGCTACGGAGACAGAAGAAGAACGTGAAGAACGGCAACAGAAGAACGTTTTGCTTCGCAATTACCAGGCTTAACCAAGCTAAGCCACAGCCAATTTTTTAAAACCAAATTATAAATTGTGGTGAGGGAAGAGCTCAGAAATGTCTAACTCAAGAGCAATTGTTTCAGTTTTAGTAATCGCTCATAGCGCTTGTTTCATTTTTCATACATTGAGGAGTGGAGGGGGGGGGGGGGGTTAAGGGAACTCGGGAGAAACGTAATCTACGCATATCACTTCATTACCACGTTAAAATGACGGTGGTTGCATGTAATAAGAAAGCAGCTGCAATGAGCTCGAAAAAGCAAAACAAAAGTTATCGCTGCCTCGGGTGATTTTCACAAGCAAACAACAGCGGCTTGTAGTACCTTTTGAATGCGGGTTTTTGAGGCGAGTTAGCACTCAGCTCTGTTCCATTTAGCTTTCACGCGGTTTAAAACTATCTTGAAGACATGACCTGAGAAGTTTGAATTGAGTGGCAAAAAAAAAAAAATGGCGATCTCCACGCTCAGTTTCTCAAACATAGATACATTATTTCCCTGAGGGCCAACATTGTCCGACAGACGTCCGATTAAGGTCCGGACATCCGAAACCAAATCTGAACATCCGAAGGAAAAACGAAGCAGGTCCGAAAACAGATTTTCGGTAGTCTTACGAGGAGCGTCTTTCTTAGGACCAATTTTGATATGCGGACCGAGTGAAAAAATCCCTTTGCCAGTCGGCAGTAAGCCGATACAAATCGTGCCTGGTTTTCGCAGGAGGCGGGGAGGATTGGAGCTGCCCAGTGAGGGCTCTTACTAATAGAAGCTCGAATTAATTCGGCGATCTCTAATGTATTTCTTGTTCTTGATAAGTTATTCAGCAGCACTCACGTTTGCTGCTGAATAAGTTGTCCGTATTGCAGGCCGTAAGAGCAACACATGGAATTTTGTCTGCATTGTATGCTTTAGCACAGCTGGTTGAGCACAGACGCCGCGCTGTCTTCGTATTCGGCACGTCCGCGGTGGCGCTGCTTGTTACGCAGAAGCTTTCTGTTCGTGTAAGCGAGATACTGTCCAGGTGGAGACTCAGTCCTTTTGCAAAAACATCTCTGCGGCGCTCTACGCGTGCATTAAATCCGCCGCGTGGACGTAACCTTCCTGGCTGTTTAACTCGCTGTGAGGAGGTTGCACTGAGAATTCGATTGGTCGCTGTACTGCATCCTGGACAGCACAGGCCCACTCCACTGACATGTCCTTTCTGGACAAGTTTATGTCCCGCTCCAGCCAAGGAGACAATGCTTAGCCATTTTTTGGCAGGTTGCTCGGGACTCAAGTGTAGCGCGCGACTCGCATCTGTGGAGACACAGCTACAACCAAAACCGCCCGTCAAATGCGCGCGTGTGGACACGTGCGCCTCATCACCGAGCATTAATGTATGCCAAAAGGTGAATTTGCGCAATAAACAAAAAGCGATCCTCGAACAACGCGAACGATTAAACCTGGCATTGTGCTTCAGAATTACAGTCCACCATGTTTGTTTCACATTTGTCGGATTCTTGCTAGACTTGAATCTTGAATCCTGCATAGCTTTAAACTGAGAAAAAAAAGTCTTCTATTGATTACCAACGTTAAACTACAAACTTAAACATTTTGCAAGCACACTTTGAAACTTTGTTTTTATCCTTGATTGCAAAATTCAAGGTTGGCGTAAAATAAAAAGGACAGCGGTGGTGTCACCAATTAGGCAAAACTTGCCAAAGCCGACTGCGAGCCGCGCATAAATAAACAACAAATATGGCTGTCGTTCTTTGTGACTGTGAACGTGTGCTCTAAATTTGCCGTTGTTTTTTTTTTTCGCCGTCAAACACTGTTTGACGACGGTGTGGCTCTTGAGGTCGACGAATGAGTATCTCGCGCATTTGTAGGTGACATCTGTAGGTGAAAGAAAGAGTCTGCCATTAGGCCTCATTGTACTCTGAAGTATTGCAGTTGAGCATTTCTTGTGACGGTGGTTACTGCGGGGAAGCACATGGGTGAAAATTCGCCATGGTGCGGTCAGGTGATCTGGTTACTGAAAAAAAAAAACGAAGTTAGTATAAGTTTGTCTGCGTTGTATCATCGTCTTACGCCCGTACAGCTAGCCTCTACTGCATAATTCATCTGGCATGCGCGAAAGGTGAGCAAACTTGTCTGGAGTGCTCGAGCGGTGCTCTTCGGAAAAAATAAAACAAATTTCCAGACCAAGTATTAAATTTCAGAGATATTCGCGCTCGGGTATAGCCTGATACGAATGCAACACCGTTCAGGAACAAGCACTCCACCCTTATGCATTGATTAAAAAATTGGCAAGGCCCGCCAAAGTTTACCTAATTAACCATATATGATAGTGCCGAAAAGTTTTATGTGGATAATATGCTACTTGTAAAAGTCTGAAAATTTGGAATATTTCCCCCCAATTTTGTAGTAATACGCTACTGAAGACGGAGAGGGAATGGAAGACTTCAAAACATGCCGGGCTTAAATTTTATGCAACACAGTGAAAAAATGTCGGCTCACGACTCTGAAGCACAAGGTTGGCTTTGAAATATGTCGAAAAAAATTATCAAATCTAAGCGCACCGGTGGTGGTGAAAATATTTTAATGAAATAGTTTAGGAGGTTGTAGCGGCGGTTGGAGCTCTCGGCCCGAAACCCCATTGGCGTAGGCTGCTATCCGGGTTCTTTCAATGAGTTGCTTTTGATTCGTATCGTCCGAGCTGGTCAGAGCTGCCTCCCACCCCTGCAGCGTTGGCTGGTTATTAACAGTTATCGCCTGATTTCGTTGGCAGGCACATACCATAAGGTACAGGTCCGCCTTCTCCCCGCAGAATTTGCATTGTGAGTCAAATGACTGCGGGTCTATTGCGTGTAGTCTTCGTGGGTTGTTGTAAGTGTTGGTCTGTCGCTTTCGGAGGTGTTGTTCCTCCCCTTCATCTAGTGTCTTAGCCGACGGAGGATAGACCCGACGGGATAATCTTAAGTGCTGAAGTATGTCATTATAAGTTAGTAGTGGGGTAGGAGGTTCCACAGCATCCGTACTGGGTGCCCGGGGGATAAATGGTCGGGCTGAGGCATGTGCGCTCTCATTCCCTGGGATGCCCTGATGACCTGGTACCCATATTACGTGTTTTTGCTCACCGGCTTTAGCGGCCGAGTAGTCTGGACTGTCAGACCCATTTTGACGTTTCACAGGCGACTGCCCATTTGGGTGCCTCAGTGGCCCGTTTTGGAGTTTATGCGCTCACGAGCACTGTCGGCCTCATTCCGCGTGCGGTCTTCGGTTCGATCGCGTTCCCGGCACACTTAGCGGACTCCAGGGCCCACATGCACGTCGCAGTCTAGTTAATCCCTTGGGTTGTCTTATTCGCGGTCTAAACCGCCCGTTGGTTTTGAGGAAAGGAAAGGTGCATAACTGACTCACTAGGTCAGTGGACGCCTGAGTCGCGCTCTGACGTAGCGGAGGTGTCCACTTGCAAGTTGAGGCATTTTCGCGCCTTTGCTTCTCTCAAGAAAGGAATGTGTTACTCAGTTGGTGTTGAGGAAAGAAAAGGCACATAACTCTGCCTACACCTTGCGTATGTACATTAGGTGATCACGCAACCACATGACCACCCTGTTCACGTGAACACGTGACTGTGTCATTACGAGACCAGCCTTTAGTAGGGGTCACGTGTCCACGTAGTAACAGTAGTTGTTACCATCGCGCAGACGCTGGATTGTCTCGACGACGATTACCAGAGGCCATGAAATTAGCAGCTAGTGCTGTAGAACTGTCACCATAGGTTGTGACGAGAGTCCATTCGAATGACATATTCAAGAATCAGCTGTATTGGCTAAACTGTCTGTGTGAACATTGTAAGGTGAGACTCAAAGTTCATGCCAGTGACCTGTTCAGGTAGAGGTGGAAAAAAATTGGCTGTGGCTTAGCTTGGTTAAGCCTGGTAATTGCGAAGCAGTACGTGGTTCTGCTGCCGTTCTTCTCGTTCTTCTTCTGTCTCCGTAGCTCGCTGATGCTTTATCTTTGCAACCTACCGAAGCGTATAGGCTGGAGGCGGCATCTCATGGGCTTGACGAGAAGAGCGCAGTCAGGCCGCGGCCGTGGCTATGCGCCGCGCAAGGCAACGGCGTGAGATGGGGCCCCGTTTTTAAGCAGATGGTATGACGTCACATAGCGCGCAGCGCCCCTGGTGAGAGGAGCGGGAGTCAGGCCTCGGCCGTGGCTATGCGCCGCGCAAGGCGACGGTGTGAGATGGGGCCCCGTATTTACACAGGTGGTATGACGTTACATAGGGCGCAGCGCCCCTGGTGAGAGGAGCGGGAGTCAGGCCGTGGCTATGCGCCGCGCAAGGCGACGGCGTGAGATGGGGCCCCGTTTTTGCACAGGTGGTATGACGTCACGCAGCGAGGTCACGCGAAAGGTCAAGCGTGGCTATGCGGACGCGGCACGGCACGGGCTGAGTGAGGTAGTAGCGAAAGTAGTATTGCTTCGCAATAAAACTAGCAACGCCGAGGACGAATTCAGAAGCTAGGTTACACTACGGGCAGCACGTAACAGTGGCGGCACTCCGGAGAACGCCACGTGGCCAACTAGCTAGCATTTAGCTTATAGCGCTACGACCTGCCAGATTTTTAAAAAATATTCGATTCTTGTCAGCACTGCAGCGTAAGGAGTTATGTCAATCCATGCGCGGAAAAGCAGTACCGAAATTCCTCCGAAGTGCGCACGTCACATGGCAGCGAATGCAACAGTTAGGTGCCCTTTTCTCGCTCGCCGTTTTCTCCCGGCCGCTGGGAAGAACACGCACGCTACTGAGCATATTATCTTTGTCGCTTGTAGGACGTCATTATCTGTGCTCGAGGCCCTGGAAAATATGAGGTGTTGTACGAACACCATTCGAGGCCAAGATCCGCGTGATTAATCAAAGACGTGTTCTCAGGGCTGAAATAAGACTCAGACTATAAAAATTAATATGCCGAAAAATCTTGCTCTCCCCTTCTACGCTTGCCTTCTCCCCAGCCCCTACGACAATAATTGTTTCTCTTGCCCTACACGGTAAATGCAAGCTTTGCAAGGGAAAGACAAACAAGATCCACATGATATGGGCATGCCCACACTTAGCAAACAATTGACGGACCATTGGAAATGAAGAAACATTGGAGGCTCTGTTGCTGAGCTCGGACCTAGATAAGCAACGAGTAGTCATCAGTCAAGCTTAGGAAGCCGCCATATCTCTAGGAAGCGCGATAAGATTCGTATATTCTGATTACTCATATCATACGAGCGTAACAGCATTGAAAACAAAAGCTAACCTCCCCAGCCTTGAATCCCGTCGAAAAATAGCCAGACTCTGCCTTTTCCACAAGTTTTATCATTCGCACTTCAGCCAATCCGTTATCACCCGTGCATACCGCCTTTCATTTCGCATCAGTCATCCGAAAGCTGTTCATACACCTCGAGCATCTACTTCTGCGCACCTGAAATCATTCTTCGCCCAGACCGCAAGAGATTGGAACGACCTCCCCGCTGAAGCTTTCATCCATCCTGGCCTGGAATACTTCAAATCATTCATCACTGATTTTTTACAATGATATGTATGCCCAGCCCTCATGTAATGCCCCTAGTGGGCCTTTGAGGTACTAATAAAAAAAATAAAAAAAATATCTCAACGGATCCCGGCAGACTTCAAGCCTAAGAGGTTAAAACCTCCCGGAATTTGATTGAAGAAATAAAGTTTTCTCTCTCTCTCTCTTGCCCTACATTTGACACAATCTCATCTTTACCGAGAGAAGATGACGGCAGGCTTGTTAGGCTCGCCTTCCAGGCGAGTGTAGCGTTTGACTTTTACTACTTTCATGTTTTCAGCTAGGCGTCTATCGTATTTTCCTTTGCGCTTCCCTGGCACTTAGTCACCAATTGGATTCATTGTGTGCGCCAATGTTATTTTTTTGTTTATATCTGCTTCTATCTAACTTTTTACATCCCAGCTATTCTGCTGAAGGCGTTACGTACAGTATAATACTTGCAACTTGGGGTTAGAAGTCGCATCTAGTTCTGCAAAGATGCCGACCGTTTGTCGCCTGATTTTGATCGATAAGCGTTACAGTGTTCAAGGACATCTTCGATATAAGTGTCGCGTAGGCCTGCATCGTAATGCACTGATGTACTGGAGCCTTCAAAATGCCTAATATTCGCAGATAGGTTACTGCTGCCAAAATTCTGGTCATATATTATGCTTACAAGTGTTTTCAATATCGCTCATGTAGTTCAAAAATGCGGCCGAAATGGGCGCTAGAGCTCACGGAAACTTTTGCGGTGCAAAGAAAAGCCAGACAGAGCCAGGAACGCAAGAATACAGGATTAAGGCTTGCCAGGGAGGCGGTGCTCACCCTCTGGTGACCTTGGTACCCTGCTGAGAATGGCTATAACCGCCTACAAGCCTGTTGCTTGGAGCTGCACAGAAGATGCCTGTCTCTTAGCGCTGGATCATCAGCAGCAGCTTTGTAATGAAAGCGCGTGCATGTCAGTGGGCTTCTCTCGGTTGTGCGCAGTTCGTTTCCTCACACAATTTCGCATCTTTGTCAGTTGTTCATACGCACTGTATTGCTTCGAGATGTTAGGGTCATGTCCAATCGCAAGGAGCACTGTCGAGCGTCGAGCAGTGCTCGTGCACTGTGACCTTCGTGGCCGTGACAAGAAGCAAAAGGTCCTGGCGTGGCTTCAGTGATGTAGCTGCCAACCGCTCTTAACCGCACGCACATGATGCGAATTATTGCACTTGGTCTTAGCCACGGCACTTAGCGCATGCATCCAAACGTAAACTGCGCACTTCCCCTGCTGTTGCTGCGTAGGAATTGGCGTTTTAAAATAAATTAACAACACTGTGGTTTGTAATTCAACATTTTTTTGCCCTTCTGCGTTCTGACAAATCCAAGGGGAGTTTCCGGAGGACCAAGATCCATTCTACAGTTCTCTTTTCGGAAATGAGAAAATAGACAAGATCGGGGCGCTGGAGCCAGCCAAAGTCAGCGGTGTCATGTCGGCGTTCGGAATCGATGGCCTGGTGCGAGCCGTCGCCTATGTGGGCAACACCAGCGGGAACGAGGCGGAGAAACCATCACTGGAGGTGAGACACCAACGCACACGGTCTCGCCGCTAGGCACTTTAGTTTGGGGTGTGACGTTCCTATCGATTTAAACTTTAAAACGGGAGAAAAAAAAACATCAGAGGACGGTTACCACTGTGTAACACTGGATAGTTCGATAGCAGCTCGGGTACTTTCATTCACGGTTTATTGAGGCAGAGAATTGGTTTAGCATCATTATAGAGCTCATCTGTAGACCGCCGTTTCATGCGCACGACAGCGCGTTTAGCAGAAGCTGCTGAAGACGGACCGTGCTACATTCCTCCGCCCTGGCCATGCACTACCACGGTAGCCACTCTTCAGATAGCTTCCGTGGAAGCCACCCTCAAGTTGGGCGTGCCTCCCGACACGCCTTCCTCATCTCCTTCTGTCGTAACCATTCTCCGGATAGTTCCTATGGAAACCACCATTCGGTTACGGATTCCTACGCTATCACCATACACTCCGCTTTCCGCGCTAACCCCCCTCCGAATGGTCTCTGTGGCATCCGCCTTCGGGTTGCGCCTTTTTCCGCTCTCGCTACTCTTCCGTCTTCCCCGGTAACCCCTTAACGGACCGTTTAGGTGCTAAGCAACCTCCGGTTGGGCATTCTTAAGCTCTCCAAATAACCAACTACAGTAACCACCAGCCGATGGATCTAGTGGTAACCACCTCTAATTGCACTTTCTTCAACTCTCGTCATATCATCCTCCCTCAGCGCTAGGCACCCTGCGAGTAGTTTCGTGGCAATCACCCTCCCGTATACTACTACTAGTACTGGTACTCTTGTGTCTCTGGGCAAAAAATATTATTTATAAATGCAGGTGCACACTAGACTCTCGAAGAGAGTCCAGTAACAACTGGTGGTGCGGCCCAAAAATCTATTGTTCTACATCTGGTGAAAGAATGGAGCAGTTATTTCTGCCGGATAACACGCAAAGGGGGGCAGGTCCAAAGCATTAGTGTCCGACTTGCAGGCAGGAGCGGGACAGAAGAGGCAGGAGTCTTGAAAGGCGCATGATAATGTGTCGGCCACGACAAGGTTACCACTGGGGAGAGGGCGACACGGAGGCGTGACCTTCGAAGCAAGACTTCTTCCCAGCGCGCAGGGCCGCCAGGGAGGTCGGTGCCACATGGTGGGAGAAGTGCTCGCGTGGCGCGCCGGAGGCTTTCTTTTTCTTGAAGGAGTATTGTCTCCGGAGAGGTTGGGGCCGCTTGAATGGGACGTTGAGGAGCTGATTCGCGACTTGCTCCATCCATCCAAGCTTGTGTGGGGTGGGAATCTCGACGAATCCATCGTACACATACCATGAGGGCGAATTTTTCAATTATGTGTTGAATTAGCTGTGCCAGCACGTCGGTGTTCGGAACATATCGTAGACTACGGATGGCGCCTGAGGATTCTGGGAAGGTCAAGGTGGCTTCTGGATAGCAACAGTGGACAAAGGATGCTTAATGCGTCCTGAATGGCCAACAGCACAGCTTGCACCCACAGCCAGACAGGGGAGCAAGCGTATAAACACGTTGCAATTTACGGTAATAATTCAGGCGAAGCAGTAGCCGTCGTAATCTTCACTCACGCATACGCCACGTTCGACATATGCCACGTTCGACATACGCCACGTTCGCCGTAGTGAGGTTTCAATCGTAGATGAGACGCCAACCGTACCCATACTAGACTCACTCAGGTGGCCAACGGATCGCGTCTGTGTGCGAGTCATAGGCCGATTGTCGGCAACTGGCTGGCAAAGCCACGGTGGTCGTGTCGGGCAGGAAATGATAGGCAACACAAAGCAGTCTTCCGTATACTTTGCTTAAGCTGCGGCTTCAGTGATATTGCGGAATTTTGTGCACCGTGCTTGGCAACGTTGGTGAACCAGTTCATCAAGTGTGTTTATTTCCTGGAGGGCGTGAAGTGGGGTAATTTGTGGGAGGCCCGTCATAACATGCATTGCTGCTCGATTCATCGATTCCAAGAGAGGCCACTCTGGGCGTGTCATGTGCCGGAACTGGGCTCGGCAAACCAATCCTGGCTGTAGCACAGAACGTATGAGGTGTCGGGAGATGGTGGACGTGGCACCACCGGACTTCGGAGAAATGCGGCGGAGGAGATGCAGCATTTGGGACGTTTTCTGGCGTGCTGTGCGAAGCCAGGGGCTTGGGGAGCCGGAATCATGCAGGTCGAGGCCGAGAACTCGAGTGAGGTGACGTCTGGAATTCTATTTTCGTTCAGGTAAAGGCCGATAGGGGTGCTGTTAAACACACGGCGGCCACGCGCGTTCACGATGGGTAGTAGAGCCGTCCTTTGGGGCGACAACTTGAGTAAAAGAACACCATTAATCTGTAATCGTCAGTGCGAGATGCAAACTATACGCCTGAGTTTGGAGAGATGGATGAACGGAGAAGACTAATGTTATCGACATTAATGAGTGCATGCAGGTCAGCAATGTCGCCCAAGGCCAGGACGAATTTTTTTTTGTATAGCTTTCCTTTGCAGCCGTATATATATGCTCGGATGAATGTCAATGAGTAATTAGTCCCTTATTACAAATCTACTCCACCTGGGAGGGTTCCCCTAAACATTTGACCACCAGTGCTACTACTGCTACTATTACGACAGCAATACGAAACCCAAGGAACAAAATTTTACCGGCTGTATCTCCGTAAAATTTCGCGCTGCAAAGGGTAAAATGTCGCAGTGAAATGCCAGTTACAGTTCCGGAGTGGCTGTCGGTGGTCCAGGGCTTGAATTGTGTTCACGAGTCGCTCTCCCGCGAGCAGCCTTGTGCGCTCTTGCATGCCGCCGCAAGCGCACAATCTTTTAGGGCCAGCGGAGGAAGAGTTTTGCGAGGGGAGAAAGAAAATGTTTTTTTTTCACACTACTGTTTTTGAAAACATCAATTTCGCAATTTTACTCCTGCGAAGACTGATACGTTAGCGACGTACCCATGTGTCGTCTCTACAGGATAAAAAGTATTGGCCTTTATTGTGCAGAAAGATGTAAGGTGGGACGATTAGACGGCAAGTATCACCGTTATGATCAGTCTCATCCACTTGTAAACAGCAGCATTAAAGCGCGACCGCTGCACTTAGAAATGCGGGAAACTCAAGAAGCTCTGGCATACACCCATTGTCAGGTGGAACTCTCATCACAACCCAAATCCCGGAACATAACAATTTGGCATGAATTTAGCTTAGTTAAACCAGGCAGATGTGCGAAAGCATGAGCTCTTTCTTCGTCTCTTCTTTCTGGCATGTGCACGTGCACGCTACCGCGTTCCTCGCTCTTCATCGTACTTTCTCCACTCGGCGGGTGCTGGCGCGATGCCTTCTTTTCAATGGTTACATCTTGCGCGCCGCTCCTCCGAACTTACCGAGCTTCCTCCCAAATGGCCGCAGGTTGCGCTACCCATCTGCGAACTTAGACGAGCTTTCCCGAGTCACTCTGATAATACATGACAATATTTTTGCTCGGGCTTGGTGTGTCTGGAGTAGTGCTTTGTCACTAAAAGAGCGCCCTGTAGAATCACAACATTCACGCTCAGACCACAACAGGGTCTCTTCCCAAAATCCCGGGATAGAACTCTGTCACCGACTGTACCCGACTGTCTGTCACCGACTCCGCATTATGTGAATCGGGCATTAGAGGTATACGCGAAATAATAGGTCGAGGGGGCGTTGGTTCAGTCGTCCCCAGAGGCCCGGTGGGACAACTTTTGGGCCACCCCATGAGCACGTTTATCACTAAAGATGCTTGAGTGATGTGGCGCATCCACTAATTTCATTGTGGTGGTGATAATGAGCAGGACGAAGGCAATTAGTGCTGTGGTATGAATTACGGCGTTCAAAACGAAGTTTCTTCTCCCTGACTCAATAAGGTTGTCCGTGGCTGCTTGTGGTTGACGTGCTGCGTAACTCGAATAGAATGCGTTGCTGCTCATCCTTATAGCTGGGCGGCTTCACAGAGTCCACGTTGAAAGGTGCAGTGAGGAGGGTCCGGGAAAACGTTTCACTTCACTTCACTTTATTACCTTAAAGACCCCTCACTTCACTTTATTACCTTAAAGACCCCCCTGTTAGGGGGTATTACATAAGGGGTGGGTACAGATAGAATCAAACTTTATGTACAAAGATGTTATTCGTTAAATATGGCAGTTATACAATTAAAAAATGAGGATGGACAGGTGGTTGCAGCGACGTCGTGTGGAAGGCCGTTCCAGTCTTTGGCTGAGCGAGGAAAGAATGATGCAGCAAACGTTGTGGTATGAATCTGTGGACGGGAAACTTGCAGGGGATGACCAAGGCGGAGTGAAATGCGTGTTGGAGGGCTAATGTAGGGTGCGATACGCAATGAGCTGTAAAAAAACTTCTGAAATAAACACATACTGGCGATGCGACGACGACAGGCAAGGTTTGCTAGGCTCAACTCTGCTTTTAAAGATATGCTGATATCATATGAATAACATGAATGAATGAATCTAGTGGCTCGGTTCTGTAGCGATTCTAGTGATGTTAACAAATAGATTTGATTAGGGCTCCAAATGGGGGATGCATATTCTAGTTTTGTTCGAACGAGGGACTTGTAGGCAAGAAGCTTAACGTTTGGCGGTGCATGGCGCAAATGACGTTTCAGGAAACCAAAGGTTTTGTTAGCTGATGATAGAATGTTAGTGACATGCGCACGTTTATTATCCTCTTGCCTCTATGAGTTGCCTTCTCATACTACAATGAAATTTCAAATCGTCTCGAAAAAGTAGCTCAGAAATGTGAGTTTCCGATGGTTTTTACGGCGCCCAAAAATCTTGCGGGCATGTGCATTAGGCTCCAAGGGAGGAAAAAAGGATTGCGCCATCAATACTGCGCCGACCGGCGTGCTCAGCGAAGTTGCTTGAAATGCAGCGTAATTTGGCAAAAAAATAAACGTTTCTCACCTTGCCACTCTCAAAACGGGCCAGAAAAGAATCGTTTCAAAAGTAGCGCCTAATGTTCTGGCGAAGACAGCGCCATTTCAGCATTTTCTCAGCTCGCACACCACACGCAACTCTAAATTACATGCGCGCTCGAGTAGTTCAGTTCATTTAATCATCTTTGTGTTAGCGAAGCATGCAATGCGTTTTTTTTTGGTATATCTGTAAATAAAGTCTCCTCGTCACTCTTTCTGGGACTCATCAGTTGTTCAGTCCTCTCTCAGGCTGAAAAGAATCAGGTCGTTCAATTAGCCAGGACACTAGCTTGGGCATGTTGGTTATTCATTTGTGACGGAACAGCGCAAAACATTTGCGCTGTTTTGCGCTGTTCCGTCACAAATGAATAACCAACATGCCCAAGCTAGTGTCCTGGCTGATTTCATTTCTAGTACTTCGGGCTCTTTTCAGTGTTTCACTCTTGACTTCCAATTCAGCGCTTGTCTCTTGTCCCGGTGTTTTGCGCTGTTCCGTCACAAACGTTCAATTAGCCTTTAAAATTCAAAAATTCTAAATATGTGTTCAGAACAGACTGAAAACAGCAGTTTTAATGAGACAGCCGATTAAATCGGACAACTGGAACTACAAAACCAAGTGAACGGCCATATTAGATTCATGAGGATGACTGGGTGTCCTATTTGTTCAATTTCATTCAACAGTTTTTTTATGCGTAGCATATTGCAATCACTCAGTTCAGCCCTTGGGCGCGGCCGGGCAGCCACCAAACCACGTGACGTGACGTCACGACAGCCGGAGGAAAAACCGTAGGTAAAGATGATGGCGATTCTTGGTGAGAATTGCAAACGGAGTAAACAGAAAAAAAATAAAAAAAATAAAAAAAAAATAAAAAAAAAAGGCTGAGCATGGTGGCGGTTGCCACCGCCCCGTTTTAAAGGGGGCGCTCCTATCCATCCATCCATCCATCCATCCATACGTCACGGAGGAAAAGCTGCTGAGAAAATCGAGTGCCGCCAAGCAATACCTCGCGCAAAAAGACCGCGCAATATGCAACGCATTCTTGGCTTAACCAAGCTAAGCCTGGGCATCTTTTTTTATCTGCGGCCTTCTTTATTCCCATCTGGCTGCACATCAAATATCTGAGGAATATCAGGCAGTTACTATTGAGGGATGCTACATTATTCTTCCTTATTACTGTTATTATTCTTCGAAAGTGCCACCACCACCATTGCTGCTGCTACGGGACTGCTCCTCTCTGCCCAGAATTTTGAGATGCCGCTCGAATTATTCGTCGGCTGGCTTGCCGCATATTCAAAGTCTCCGAGAGAGCATTCGGATCGTGCAGGGGAGTCATTACGAGGTCGTCGTGCGCACGGCTACGCTTCCGTTTTACTGCCATCTAGAGAAAAAAATTCAGGGGGCACTTTGGCTCTCTAAAATGCTGCAAGGCGAAAGCGTTTCCTGGCCACTGTTAGTTTTTATTCACATTTTATTTTTCATAACTTGTTTTTTATTTATTTTCTTGCTCCTTTTCTTAATTTTATTGTTTTTTATTTTTATTTTCACATCTTATCTTTATTTTGTTTTTATTTTTGTTTATTTTCTTATTTTATTTTTTATTTTCCTTTTCTTGACTTTACTCCTTTTATTTTATTTATGAAGCCCATGCATTCACTAGATGCGCCTTTATTCATGCTGAAACCTTGAGCCTTTTAAGCAGTGACGCCGAAAGGCGGGCGAATCTGCCGACGCGTCTGTCGACACCGCTGCCGACGCGTCTGCCGACACCTCTGCCGACGCGTCTGCCGACACTCCTGCCGACGCGTCTGCTAACGACAGTATGAGGCATTAAAGGCTTTCGCCTTAATATCTTTTTTTTGGCGTGGTGGAAACTATGAACGCGGCTGCAACAGTCTAATTCTCTCCTAACGGAGGGAAGCAAGTATTTGTACGAATTAGGCTGAAAACGTTTACACCCTAGCACAGAATGCAACAGCCCAGAGACACATACAGGGTGTTTCATATAAGACTTAACAAAAAATTTTAAATAGAAGAGCGCTTTTTTCGGCATAGCACTGTCAGCGGGAAAGCACATCAGAATACAGTTATGACGTGCTAACTAGCAGGCTGATTAACTAATACTGTATATTCAGCTTTTTAAACTTATTACTGTTAGGCTCCTTAATTGTTAAGATGATTGTAGCGCACAGTAAGTACTGCCCGTATCTGTTTCTAGAGTTTAGAAAACGCGATTACCGTCGACGCTGTGGCCGAACAAATTTTGGCGATTTCGGCGAGTTCCGTCCACTGGAGAAGTTGCTTTGCCTGCAAGCTTCTAAAAAGCGAATGCACCTTGGCGCGATGTAGGCGAAATTTGTTGGGCCACTACGCTGAGGGGTAACCGTGTCTTCGCAATTCTAAAAACTGACAGAGGGATTACTTGCGGTGGGCTATACGCCTCTCATTAATTAAGGAGCCTAAGAATAATAATTAAAAAGGTAACTATTCAAAATTATTTAACCAGCCTGCTAGTTAGCGCGTCTTAACTATATGCTGATGTACTTCACCCCGGATAATGCTATACTGCTAAAAAAAAAAAAACGCTCTTCTAACTCGGAAAGCCTACTCAGAAAGCCGATTTTTAAAAATTGTGTAAAGTCTGAGGTCAAACACCCTGTAAATGGTGCGGCTCATATTAGTGGCATTTAATGCGGTGCATGAACATATTTAAGTCGCTCGGCCACAAAGTCATGTCGTATCATTGGCATTGTCTGCACCATTAAATGGACGTTTGCGCCAACGTCACGGAGCCGGATGTCCACTCCATCAACAACTGTCGCTGTAAAACTAAATTGAAACACATCAGCCTCGGGCGAATACCACGCAGCAATCCTTGCTCACTTTTTCTTGTGTCATTCCTTTTAAAGAGCAGAAGCACAATTATGTACCTTGTCGTCCCGGTTAGCTCAATTGGTAGAGCGACTGCTCCGGTGAAGCGGTGGTCCCGGGTTCGAACCCCGGACCAGGACGAATTTTTCTTTCACTGCGAAGTTTCTGAAAAAGCTGTATAGCTTTCCTTTGTAGCCGCATGGCTGCGCTTGGGTGGATGTCAATGAGTAATTACTCCCTTATTACAAATCTACTCCACCTTGGGGGATTCCCCTAAACATTTGACCAATTATGTAGCTTGATTCGTTTACCAACATAGCCCCAGCAAGCATGTCTTAATTTTTATTTAGTGCGAAAAGCTGTGTCCCTCCCATGCTGAAACTGAAGGTAATCTGTCTCCCAGGTTTGGCCTCTAACGGAGGCGCGCCGGATGTGCAAAATCGCACGTGGCAGGTGCGTCGATTTTCATTTTCATCTTCACCTTCACTGCCACAGCTGCGGGGCTTGGCCGCTTTTCCTCGCCAGCTATGACATGTGATGTCACGTGATTCACTCTTGCGCTTGGCAGTCACGTCTGCCGCTGCGCCGACCGCCGCTTTGGACGCTCGCTCTTGCACTTGTGGCACATTAGGCATCACGTGATATGCTCAGGCTGGAACAATAAAGATGAACCAAAGCACACAGCGCCTAACCATGCTTAACAGAGCTTTCCCTCCGTATTTCTTGGCTCAGCTGAATTTTTCATTTCTTTCCAGTCGCGTGGTTGAAATAGTTTTTTCCAGTCAAATGTCTTGAAGCGAAAGTCTCACTACGGAACCCCGGGCTTCAATCGCGGACCGTGCAAATTTGACCTTCAGCTGAGTTAGAGGTCAAACCATGAAAAATAGAAAAAGAAATTGAATCAATATCCATGACTCAGGTCGAAACAACGGCTGCCCGAGCAAATCTTAAAGGGCCGCTCAGCGAGGCCACTGGGCTGTTGCCGCAGCCAACCCGCCTCGTGTTAAACTGCACCACAGACTCGCGCTGTGCACTGTAGGGCGTCGTCTTCATCAATTTCCACCTGCTCCGTCCCGCGGCACTGCCTGCTCACCGTCGTCTATTACGTAGCACAAATCCGTGCTTTCGCTACGTTTCGAATGTAGTAAACATTCTCTGCAGTCTGTTTTCCAGGCATTTGGTGCAATTTTGGCACCGTTTAAGTAGTTTAGTTTGCTGTTTGCAGTCGTTACAGAAGCGCGTGGTGATCTTTCTTTTCAGTTGAGTGCTCCCATCCATGACTTTTACGTCAGGATGCTCATGGCGGTGTCAGAGAAAGGATACAAAGAGGTGTTGGAATTCCTGGGCGCATTTGATCCTGACGAACTTGCTCCTGCTGCAATTGACGCTACTCGGAAGGCAGTCGACAACGTAAGTGCGGTTTTTCCTTTAATGCTGCCACATCGACGATAAACTTTATTTCCGACTTCCTTGGAGAGCTAGTGAAGCAGGAAAAGTGTAGTTATTTGCTGTCGCGCTTACCTCCTGGTGAAAGTGTCGCGCAGCGCCCTAGGAGCTGTTGTGCAGACGCACAAAGCATGTCGTTACTCCCCACCGATGTTTCCGAGTTTAAACTTCGAAGTCACCAGGAGCACTTCGAGGTCAGCGCTGTGAGCTGAACGCGAGAAATATTCGCGTGGTCCTTGATGCACGTTATATATAAGTTTGCTCTGTAGAGATGTTTTAGGAACGCTCGGATTATGGTTATGGATGCGCGCAAAGGCCCTAGGGTAATCACAGTTAATCAGTAGGCCTATGATAAAGCGTGCTTCATAGCCGGATGTGATTTTTCCAAAAAGGTATTAATCAGCCATCAATCGAATGCCTACGACCAGTGGGATCACATTCACATTTCAGCTTCAGGGGCTAGCCACCCATAACCCGGAGCAAGCATATATCTGCATACGAAAACTTTGAGATTGCAAAACCAGAAACGGTGCTCGGCAAAGTGCACCACCTGCCTGCTTATTTTTCACTGCATTCTTACAATGGATATTTCGCGGTTTGCATTCAGAATTCCTAGATATAGCTAGAGTTGATGGATAACTCCTTATTGACTTCCGGTCTGGTAAGAATCGCAGTTTATAATTCAGACCCTAAAGCTACAATGCTAAACGGTATCGCTAAAATTACTTCGAAGAAAGCTAACCTTACATCCTGGGTAGAACAAGTACCGACCGCCAATTAATATCATGAAAAGAACTGACTACATATAACAATGCGAATGAGGTGTAGTGCCTTTGGCAGGTGTTTTTAGTCATGTTTAGCTGTTTACAAGTATCCCTCAAGACAAAAGTTTACGATTATTTATCTTGACCCTGTCTAACAAGCGAGGATTGATGAATGGATTGATGTACGGATGGGTAGCTAGAGCATGAAGTGAAAGCAGTAGATAAAAGTCTTGACATAAGGGTGTCGCAGCTGGAGCGGGGAACGGTCAACTAAAGGTGAATGGGAGGTTCCTCTGTTGGACGGTGCATGTGATTTGACGGACAATAGTCATTGGCAGCTGTTTAATATTAAATTAGTTCCGTATCAGCACCACCATCATCACCATTTGTTATGCCTTAAAGAAACTAAGGCTATGTGACGCGAGCGTGAGGAAAAACATTAATGCGCTACTGAAGCAGCCTTCAATAAGGGTGGTCAGTTAATAAGCTTCGACGAAGAATATATTACCAAGCACATCACGAAGCAGTGAGGTCGAAGTGGTCTTAACGAATATGTAAGATGACACACAAGTAAATATTTGAATTTGGATAGAATACACTTCTTCCTTAAACCTTGCAGCTTCTTCTGTGGTTATGATGACGACAAATTTGCGTTGTCCTGCTGCTACGTTGTAGCGTTCATAAGCGTGTACTGAAGCTCTTTGTTGCGGCTGTTTGTCCCGGAAACGTTTTACACGAAAGGAACTAAATTAAAGATGTTACTCTAAAAAGGCTTTATTGAAAACGGTAGTCATGCAAGGTAAGCGTTGAGCACTTCAGGTGCTAGGTAGACAGCGATGTGCTCAGTTCATATGTAGGTTGTCAGCGCGGCTGTGGTGTCATCAGAGAAATAAGAGGAGGAAGGCCGAGAGCATCAAAACAAAGCGAAAAAACAGGTGACGAACCGACTTTGCATCGACATGTCATAGCTGTCTACTCACGCTTCATCGTAGGACCTGCGTTTGCTTTCGTGCCCCGGAAGATGGGCGAATTTGCTACGAGAATGCTTAGACTCGTCACCACTAACACTCCTTCCTGCTTTGCCGCAGTTCATCCTCAGCACCGCCAAGACCTCGAGGCAAACCAGGCCAAAGCTTATGTCGGTAGCTGACCTCAAAGCCCTTGGTGGCGTAAGTTTAATTTTTTTTTCTGTTCCAACCAGAAGACTAAACTTCTGAGAGCTACCCTATTTTAATCCATTCACTGGTGCCACGATACGTCTGCGCAGCAAAGTGTTCGTGCAATGTTATTTTTGCTTGTTCTAATTTGAGACGCCCAGAGATGTATTCTCTCCGTGAAAAGTGGACAACAGTTTTTCTCGATACCATGAAGGGTGTAAAAACATTTCCCCGTCCATTCCTTTTTCTCGCTGTAGATTGCTAGGATTTATCTAAGCCTCGTGCCGAGCGTGGTAGGACACAAAGTCCCCTGCACATCCCTTACTGTAACAGTTTTGGCGTTCTTGGTAGAGCAAGTCACGGATCAGCGCTCAGTTCAACAGCATACGACAGGCTTCACATTTTGTCAGTTTACAAATTACGGCGCTACCTGTGCTAATCAAACGGAATCCTGGGTTTATCCAGCATGTTGTATACGACAGGGCAGATGAGTGCTCCCAGAGCTCGTCAGGGCGCCTCCGTCTTCTAACATCGAGATGTCTTTCCGCAGCTGCAACGTCACGCAGGCAAACAAGCAGGGAGCTATAGCCAGATAAGGGGCAGTGAATGCGAGCGATACAACGCCTGAGTCGACATGTAGTAGCTCTTTGCCGCTATATAATACAAAGCATGAATGCAGTTTGCACTGAAACGTTATTTGTAAGTTGTGATCTAGCAACGTTTGCTCAGAGTAGGCTCTACTCAGGCCTTATTTCTTTTTTCAGGCTAATTTAGCATGTTTCGCGTTGCAAAAGTGGTGTTTGTCTGTGCCAATACGCGAACGCATAGTATAATATTTCTCAAACCGGTTAGCGAGGTTCTCGGTCATATCCTTGCAGGCTAATTTTACTAGTAACAGTTATACTTTTGTACGGAATCTGTAGCCTCATGTGTACCTTCGAAGATGAAAACGGTTCCACAATCGCCAGTGTATTAGTTCCAGAAATCCGGGTATTTTTGCATTACTCTTCAGTGTGTTCGGTGTGTTCGGTTAAAAAAATAACCACTTAACTTTCTTGAGTATGGATACCCTGCTTGGGCATGATATTTTTGTTTTGCATCCAAATAATAGATTGCGGCCGAAAAGGTTTATAACTCCTGGGAATTTTTTATGTTGAGATATGTTAATGAAATTTATACTATAAGTTCGTCTCACCAGACATACAAAAGTCTGAGCTTTTTAAAAAAAACATATAGGCAACCTTAGTTTTTCAGGTGCAGTTCGCTCTGTTGGTCCCTTCTGGTGCCCAGAGATGTTAATTTAGGCCGCCTGCTGCGATCTTCGATGGCAACCAATTTAGACGCCTAGGAATGACTTGTACCGGTGCCACTGAAACAAACTGGAACACGTCAGCGGTGAACAACTTTCATCGCAGCGCGCTCCCGCAGGCAAAGCGCGTGCAGGCACAATTAAAACTGCATCCTGCAGTTCTAATTCTCTCCTTCACATCACAGGCGAAGCCATGCTACTTCAGCCAGTGTTCATCAGGGGCGCTTTTAAAGCCTAGTGCGAGAATTTACCACTGGCACAAATTGTGACAAAATGGTTGGTCTGTTTCGTTCAGAACGCAGCCACTTTCAGAGTCCGTGTTCGTGTGCGCACCTTGGTTCGTGCTACGCTTGGCGATGATTTTACAGCCACCGTACAACGGCAGCATACTCTTATTGTTACAGTTTTAAACAAAAGGTGGTTGACTGCAGTGAAGAAATGAGCGCACGCTTAATATTTGTGTGTCATAACGAGCTTCTCATTTACCTACCACGAGGGCCTCTGTTCTGCATTGCATTCCTTGGGACACCATTGGTAATAGAGAACATACTACGTCCACGGCTATTAACGAGGAGGGCACAGCTGAACGCAGTCATGGTTTGCTCACACCAAACATAAGTACCCTCGAAAGTAGAAGGTTGGACCGCCGCCGCCTTAGCTGAGTTGGTAGAACACTATTCGCGAAATTCAGTGGTCTTGGATCCGGATCCTACCAGCGGCGGGCAGTTGTTTTACGGCGTGAGTCGTTATACGAAGCCTACGTCGAGCCGTCCTGTGGATTAAGCCCGTCCATGGACACCGATCAGAGCGGCCAGGAGAGAAGGATGAGATAACAGTAATTAATGCACGAGCAGCATATAGGAGAAATGAGGGAAGAAGTAGTGGGAGAAAATGAGGCCGACAGAGATGTTGGAAGTAGAGATAAGCAAAGCGGCAGCGTCAGCCGCACGCTATTGGAGCCGCTTAGGTCGCGGCCACCTTAGGCTGTCTAATCATTTCTGTCTCACACCGAGTGGCTGCAGCTCCAAAGCGAAGCGCTCGGTCAGAGGGGGCTCAGCCAATTTACTCAGTGCCAGCAGCCGCATAAATAAAGCAACAAACCGAAAACGCAGCTCGTGCTTGGGGCGCAGCAGCTGCCCTTTAATGAGTCCTCCTAAAGAAAGAATATATATATATATATATATATATATATATATATATATATATATATATATATAATGGTCTGGAATATTTGGGGGCCGGGTTTTAAAAAATTCCTATGCAAAATCTACTTCCCCATTCGAGCTGAAATAACGTTCACAACTAGCGAAATGTGGTCTGCGTTATCTGATAAGTGATTCAACATCGGTACTTGCCTAAATTTTCCGGAATGGACGGAAAACTGCTCTCGGCGGCGTGCATAATTTTCGCAGAAGCGAGTCGACAAGCTTACTCTAGAGCACGGTGTTTGTTTCTTCCACCGTGCTCTAGAGCTACTGACAGCAACTCTAGCTTACTCTGACATGGTGCGCCATCTGTCGAGCGGCAGTGCAACCGCCATCTCAGGCAAGGCCGTTGGCGCGCTTGCTTCGACGGTGCAGATTGTCTGCTCGTTGAAACTAATGCCACAAGGAAGAGTCACCGCTTCTCTTAATAAAACCCGTAGTGGAAATGCTACATCAGCAGCATTAGAAACAATAATAAATGTTAACTCGTCGCTTGCTCTTCCGCTATGATTCCGGTGACGTCTGCTTTCGACTGTTGGTCTGTTCTGACTTCTGACGACTCTTGTTCTGTTCTCATCCCGAGGGAAGATCGAACTTTTTTGTGTGTTCGCCCTCTAACGCATTATGTGCTGCAGAGATATGCGTTCATTTTCGGCGATAGAAAAGGCGGCAGCTGTGTCGTGGCTTGTTGAATCCGGGTCAGTTCGCTGCGTGCGCACGAAATTCAAGGTCAAATTTCGCCGTCGTCCTCCCTCTGAAAGGTCACTGCTAAAATGGAAGAAAATGTTCGAAGAAAGAGGCTGTCTGAAAAAGAAAGAAAGAAGTGATTAAGGGGGAACACATCGAAGCATTGCAGATGCCCTTGAGGGTGCATTTTCGTCGGACCCGCAGATGTCCTGTACGCGCGCTGCACTGTTGTTCGGAGTGAGCCTGTCAACGGTAAGTCGCGCGATGAAACGCAAGGGCTTCTATCCGTACAAAATGCAAACTTTACCGTCGGCTTGAATTCTGCCACTCGGAACAGCAAAGAATAACTGAAGACCTGGGACATCTGAACTTTTTATTATTCACTGATGAAGCCATTTTTCACCTGGATGGAAAAATCAACAAACAGAACACACGGTTTTGGGCAAAAACAATCCTCGTTTTTTTTTCCACGAACGACAAGACCTCAAATATCATGGTTTGGTATGGATTGTGGCGCGAGGGGCTCGTTGGGCCTTTTTATTTTGAGGACACCGTCACTGCCGAATCATATTTGGAAATGCTGCAGCAGAAGATTCTGCCAGAGCAGGAAGAAATACATATGAAGAAGGAGATCTGCATATTTCAGCAGGACGGAGCTCCTGCTCATTACGCCCGAAGTGTCCGCAACTGGCTGGATGCAACATTCCCTAACAAATGGATGGGTCGAGGCTCGTCCAACATGCCATGGCCGCCCCGTTTACCTGACCTAACTCCATGCGATTTTTTTTATGGGGCTATCTAAAAAGCCGCGTGTACAGCCGAGGCCGACTTCACAGTTGTTCTGATCTTAAGCAGCGAATTGAGGCTGCTTGTGCAGAAATCACGGCGCGCATGAGGACATCTCTGTCTTTAAAGAATATGAAGAAAGATTGCAAAGATGTATTGACGCCGCCGGAGGACACTTTGAGGTATAATCACAGCAAGCACTTCGAAATCAACGCCTGAGTATTGTTCGATGTAAGTGCCTGTTACAGCCTCGGGTGTTTCTACTACGATCTCTTTCATAGCCCATGAACAGCTTGCGGACGTTGAACCACAGAAAATGATCAACCAGATTGGACCAGAAATTAACGGCACCGGAATCATAGCGGAAGAGCAAGCGAGGAGTTAACATTTATTATTGTTTCTAATGCTGCTGATGTAGCATTTCCACTACGGTTTTTAGTAAGAGAAGCGGTGGCTCTTCCTTTTGGCATTATTTTCAACGAGCAGACGCTGCACCTTCGAAGCAAGCGCGCCAACGGTCTTGCCGGAGATGGCGGTTGCCTCGCTGCTCGACAGATGGCGCACCATGTCAACGCAGCTTCTAGACTCGCTTCCGCGAAAATTGTGCACGCCGCCGAGAGCAGTTTTCCGTCCATTTCGGAAAATATAGGCAAGTACCGATGTAGAATCACTTATCAGATAACGTAGACCATATTTTGCTACTTTGTGAATTAACGTTATTTCAGCTCGAATGGGGTAGATTTTGCATAGCAATTTTTAAAACCCGGCCTCCAAATATTCAAGACCCAGTATATATATATATATATATATATATATATATAGTAGTAGTAGTAGTAGTAGTAGTAGGTATCACTACCTCTACCACTAAGCTCTTTGCCACAGGCCTCTTCCATCCTCTTCGTTCTCTTCTCAGTCTCCATCGTGACTCGCAGCTTGCCCGGCTTTCCCTTACCCGTCAGGGTCAGTGGTTATTGACTCAAGCGGGTATCTCGCCCATTCCAATCTCCCCATTTACCTCTCCTATTCCCACCCCCGCCCCCAATCTTCGTATCCTTCCCCTCCCGACCAACATGTCCCCCGTCCTGCACGCCGGACGTCGTCCTGCGGCCGCGCAGCACCATTCCCCTCTCTTTGATACCCAGGGTGTAGCTTACACGGATGCCTCTTTCGTGGCTCCTCGAGGTTCCTGCGGCTACGCCCTGTACCATCCACACCTCCCTGCTCCTGAAACCCACACCAGCGGGCCGTGTCTACACCCTCCAGACGCATTGTCCCTCGAGGTTCTCGCCATTGCGCATGCCCTCCAGTCATTTGCCCTCCTTCCCTCTCTCCAAGAGTACACAGTCTATTCAGACTCACAAGCCGCTATACACCACATACAGAAACGCACCCTGACCCCTTCTCTCCAACAGGAGGTCGAACGAGCGGTCTCCGCACTGCAGCCTTCCATCGTTTTCCTCCGCTGGGTCCCTGGGCATTCAGGGATTGACGGCAATGAGCTGGCCCATCAGCTCGCCCGCGACACACTTTTCCGGGCACCGTTGATCCCCTGGCCCAAGCCCTCAGAGGACGGTGGGAGACTCACCCTTCGCCGCACCATAAAAGAGGTCTACCTTGAGCTCCGCCTCGACAAACGCCTTTACCCTCCCCCTCATCCATCACTCATGGTGCCGGAGTCTCGCCTTCTTCGGCACATTCAGATGAATGCAGTTATCACCCCGTCCCGCCTCTTCCTCTATCGCTATCGATCGGACCCTTCCTGTCCCAACTGCCCCTGTATCTATGCGGACCTGGCCCATTGCCTCTTCTATTGCCCGGCTGCTCAGCAGTCGGGTTCCTTCCCCCCACCCTCTCTATCCATCACCACCTGGCTCGACTGGCTTATTGGCGCTGAAGGGGAAGAAGAACAGCGGCTTCTGGTCGCCCAGGCGGTCGAAATGCTCGGCCTATAAATTTTGGTCGAATAAAAGTCTTTTACTACTACTACTACTACTATATATATATATATCAGACAAGACAAGGGGAATGAGGGGCTCGTTATACATTTTAAGAGAAACCAACAGCCACTGCATCCAAAGAACACAGGGGATTTTTATTTTGATTTATTTATTTTGTGGTGTTGATTAATGGAGAATATTACTGAATATGTTATCGCTTAAAGATAATTTATTAACCACATGCCGCCGTTGGGAGCCGAGCCCACGACCTCCGAATTACGCGTCCGGTGCTCTACCTCTGAGCTACGGCGACGGCTGTCACATCTTCTGCTTTCGGGGTATTTATGTTTACAAGTAACCTAACCTTGAGAGTGTTCATCAGCGCCACCCACGTTCGTAAGCGGTGGACGTAGTATACGTCCTGAGATACCGCTGGTGTGACGTGGAACGTCATCGAACGGCGAGGGTGGAAGCTGTGTGAGAACCCTCTTATGTTTCCTATGGCATATATATATATATATATGCCGCCGCGGTGGCTCAGTGGCTATGGTGCTCGGCTGCTGACCCCGAAAGACGCGGGCTCGATCCCGGCCGCGGCGGCTAGAATTTCTTTGGAGGAGAAATTCTAGAGGCCCGTGTACTGTGCGATGTCAGTGCACGTTAAAGAACCCCAGGTGGTCGACATTTCCGGAGCCCTTCACTACGGCGTCTCTCATAGCCTGAGTTGCTTTGGGACGTTAAACCCTATAAACCAAACCAAACCATATATATATATATATATATATATATATATATATATACATATATCGCATACCCTCAATCAATCGCCGAAGCGTTGTAGAGGGGAGTGGGTGAAAGAAAAGCAAAAACAGAACATGAAAGCGGAAGGTATATAGTACAAAATAAATCATATAGCGTAAAAGGTTAATTAAGGTTATATATATTGATATTGATATTTGCAAGATCGTCGACGACCTTGTAAATATCAATAGGGTCGGGACTTCATGGCGTCCTTTCTTTAAAGCACGTAAACTTCAAACATGTGATATCTGCGTTATTATTTTTATTGGTTAATTTCTCAGTAATATCATAGTTTTTTTATTACTGTGCATCATTCTCGTACATGCATTTTTCGCCTTTTATATAACCACCGCATGCTCTGTATCGCACTGCGTTACGTTTGCATTTCACCACATGCATTTCGCCTTCTCTAATTACTTTTTAAAGCTCCCCTAACCTGGAATCACGATATGTCATCAGGTCTTGTTTTCGGCATTTCAGTTTCATGTTACTGCTTCGCCACGTGCCTTTTTCAGACTACACATTTCTGTTTTTGTTGTTTTCATGCCATGTTGATATCGCCAACCTATATATATGACGCTCTTAAGCATTCGCTCTTTCTTTCCGACGAAGGCCGGTCCCGCGGCCGAAACGTCATTAAATTGTTCTAAGCTACAAACGACTTCATGTATTTTTTGCTTATATATATATATATATATGACAGAAGCCAACAGCCACAGAAACCAAGGGGCACAGGGGACTTTTTTTTTAATGTATTTATTTAATTTGTGGTGTTGATCAATTTAGAATAATACTGAATATGTTATCGCTCAATGCTAATTGATTAGAAAAGCAGAAGAAAAAAAGAAGAAAAAACAACCACATGCCGCCGGTGGGATCCGAACCCACGACCTCCGAATTACGCGTCCGGTGCTCTACCTCTGAGCTACGGCGACGGCTGTCAAATTTTCTGCTTTCGGGAGTATTTATGTTTACAAGTAACCTAACCTTGAGAGTGTTCATCAGCTCCACCCAAGTTCATAAGTGGCGGACGTGGAACGTCCTGAGTTACCGCAGGTGTGACGTAGAACGTCATCGAACGAAGAGGGTGGAAGCTGCGTGAGAACCCTCTTATGCTTCCTAAGGCGTCAAGGCTGCCAGAACCGAGGCCCTCGCTAAGCAATTAAGCAAACAAGGGAAGAGGGATGAGGGGCTCGTTATAAATATGACAGAAGCCAACAGCCACAGAAACCAAGGGGCACAGGGGACTTTTTTTTAATGTATTTATTTAATTTGTGGTGTTGATCAATTTAGAATAATACTGAATATGTTATCGCTTAATGCTAATTGATTAGAAAAGCAGAAGAAAAAACAACCACATGCCGCCGGTGGGATCCGAACCCACGACCTCCGAATTACGCGTCCGGTGCTCTACCTCTGAGCTACGGCGACGACTGTCAAATCTTCTGCTTTCGGGGGTATTTATGTTTACAAGTAACCTAACCTTACAAGTAACCTATATATATATATATATATATATATATATATATATAGTAAAGTTTCACAGGTTCTTTATCTCTCCTTGCACCAGCGGTGCCCCGCCAGAGACGGGTTAGTTTCAACTCGAAGACTGAAGCTCTTCGCACCAGGGGTGCCACGTCAGAGACGCTCTTGGGATCAGTTGACACGCAGGGATAAAAAAAGGGCAATAACTGAGGTTTATGTACAGATATTTACAGCGTACAGAAGTTTAGACACTCGAGACAAATTAAACGGCAAAAGACAAACAACAAAAAGGCGGAACTGGCTAATCACTAGGGGAGGCCCCTACTCGGCGTTGCCGAAGATGCGTTGCATCTCACCTTAGCGCAGAACGCCGCTTACGGCTCCGGGGCCCAGTTTTAAAGCCCTAAAGGCCCGGCCCACATTCGGTAACTTCCAATCATGTGGCGCTCTTAACATGGTTGGTTCATCCAGGGCATGGCCAGCCCTCCAGCTTCCATAAGGTAGAGCGCTCTCTCCACCACAAAATAAAACAAAAACACAAATATACATCCGTGCCAGCACGTGTGCGAATCAGTACCGCGGGTGGGGGAACACCCGTATACCTGTCGGCGCGTTCGCGAGCGGCCACGTTCCAAGAAAGGAGACGCTTCGCTGTGAGCACACCCAGCCGCGTTCCGATGACCCCCGCGAACGCTACCGAACCCTTACACGCCCTTCCCAAGATTCTACAAAGGGCTCAAATGCCACTTTTAGAATTCTAACAAAGGGATCGGTACGGGTCACAAAACCACCCTGTGGGTGACATACCGCAGCTACACAAACACTGGCACGAACAAAACCAAAAACAACAAAATGCACACGGGCGCCAACACAACATCACGCAAAATGCACACTTAAATACACACAGTGGCATGCCTGCCGTGCGCCGTAACACAGCGTCCAAGTTGGTGCGTTGCACCCAGTTCGCCTGCATGCAAGCCGTCGTCCTGCTCGCGAAATAGCACACAGACACAGACACTCGCGACTGGAGCGTTCACAGCACTCGCCCAATGCCCACGTGAGCCTCCTTAGTCGCACCGAGCGTCCCTGTGTACATTCGAGCCACCACGTGTTGTCAGTAACACAATTAACGCCTAAACGGTAACTCACTCATTAGGCTGGCGCCACAACGGGGCGCGAACTGAAAAGATGGTGCCCTCCAGGATCAAAAACGTCTCGGGTTTTGATGGGTCCAAACCCCTCACTACACGACGCACCTGAGGGCCCGCTCTCTCTGGCGCGCCGGTACGAACCGCGTGCTGCGTAAGGAACATCTCTCTTGCCGAGTTCAGCTGTAACAGTGCGGCCGGCTTTGCTGAACATAATTTGGCGTACCGCAGCACGGAACGTACTGTTCCACACGCCGACATTCACTGTGAAGGCTATGCGCCTGTCCCCTGGTACTTTGGAGCGTTTGGAGCTATTTGCACCGTTCCTGCACGGGCAAACATTTAAATCGCCGCTCCCTGCTTGATAGACGCTGGCCGGCTTCGTGGCATCGTCTGCTGCACGAGCTGACTCGCCGTCGCTTGACCCGAGCTTGCCTTGCGGCAAGTCGCCACTCATTTCCGGGTACTCAAATGACCTGGCCAGACACACATCGGGTGCGTTCCACAACTGTGTGGCGCTCTGCCTGGTCGGCCCAGCAAGACCGCCTCCGTTCTCTGGCTCGCATGGAACGCTCTTTCCATCAATGACGCTACGGGGCCCTTCATGCCCTATGACCGACACAGTGTGCGGTTCCAGCAACTCTAGACCTTCTCCTGTCACTAGCTCCGCGATCTGACATCTGTCGTCGCTGGCCGTTCCCTGCTGAGCTAAATGTTCTTTTCCGCAGCTTGCTTGAGACCGCGTTTTTGGAATTGTGAGACTCACTTCCAACAATCCTGAGCACGCGTCCGCGTCCCTGGTGTCATTTGGGATTGAGCTAACCTGGGCGGCCGTGTCGTCGGCGTGCGCGTTCACCGCCTCTGATACCGCGACGCTGCGTTCCGTCAGGCTGCTTTCTTGAACTGCGACTCCAGCTTCGCAGAAATCTGGCTCACCGTTTACCTCTGCCCGGCTGTCCTCTTGACCTGCGCCCGGCAGGCATATGCCGTTGCCTTCCCGCACTGGCGACCTCTCTGCTCGTGACTCGGAGCAGTTCTCCCTGGCTAGTTGGCTAGCTCTCCTAGACTCCTTGATCTTAGAAATCTCGAGCTCTACCTGCTGGCGTCTCGCTTCTAATACCCCCAAGACATACTTAACATCCTGAGGTTCTTCCTCGCGAAGCAGCGCCTTTCCGCCATTTACTTTCGCAAGTTGAGCCTGAAGGTCCGCTAAGCGCGCCTTCGCTAACTCAACTTGGTACCTCACATCGAGTGAGGGCCGGCATGGATAGCCCTCCATACCGCCGTCTGTACTCCTCAACTGTCCTACCAGCTCGAATACATGCACAGGGACGCTAACAATGCGACGAAGGAAACTCACAGTTTCGATGCGTCGATCCGCATTGCCAGCTCCTTGGCGTCGCAGTCCACCGCCACTTTCATCGGACGCTGCGATGAGCTGTCGCACGCCGCTGGTCCTGTGCACGTTGTCACTTGCTGCGACCCGCCGGTGACCGTCGAGTTCTCGACGCTCTGCCTTCCTTGACCGGACGCAGTCCCGCGTCGCTGGTCCGCTGCCGTGGTCCTTGCGTCCTTGCCGCCGTGTCTCCGCAGGTCCGTTCACGAACGCTGACCTGTCGCCTTGTCGTCACCTTTCTCCCTGCCTTGTCTTCTTCCTGCGCCGTCTACCGATGGCCGCAGGATCCTGTCGACTGCGCCAGTAAATTTCCACACAGGTTCTTTGTCTTCCTTGCACCAGCGGTGCCCCGCCAGAGACGGGTTAGTTTCAACTCGAAGACTGAAGCTCTTCGCACCAGGGGTGCCACGTCAGAGACGCTCTTGGGTTCAGTTGACACGCAGGGATAAAAAAAGGGCAATAACTGAGGTTTATGTACAGATATTTACAGCGTACAGAAGTTTAGACACTCGAGACAAATTAAACGGCAAAAGACAAACAACAAAAAGGCGGAACTGGCTAATCACTAGGGGAGGCCCCTACTCGGCGTTGCCGAAGATGCGTTGCATCTCACCTTAGCGCAGAACGCCGCTTACGGCTCCGGGGCCCAGTTTTAAAGCCCTAAAGGCCCGGCCCACATTCGGTAACTTCCAATCATGTGGCGCTCTTAACATGGTTGGTTCATCCAGGGCATGGCCAGCCCTCCAGCTTCCATAAGGTAGAGCGCTCTCTCCACCACAAAATAAAACAAAAACACAAATATACATCCGTGCCAGCACGTGTGCGAATCAGTACCGCGGGTGGGGGAACACCCGTATACCTGTCGGCGCGTTCGCGAGCGGCCGCGTTCCAAGAAAGGAGACGCTTCGCTGTGAGCACACCCAGCCGCGTTCCGATGACCCCCGCGAACGCTACCGAACCCTTACATATATATATATATATATATATATATATATATATGCGCGCGGGTGCTCTTCACCACTTCATGCGTATTTTCAACATTACGTTTGTGTTTTTTTCTTGCATTGCTTTTAAGAAAGACGGTGTCCGTAGTTCCTGACTGATTGTCTCACGATTACAGCACTGAGCCACGTGATTACAGCACTGGGTGCATGGCCGAAGAGCGATGAATAACGTAACGCGCCTTAGCGCCTTCCGCCGTTTCCAGTGAATTTGAAGTTTTGGTGTCATTTATAGGCATCTCCTCAAGGGCAGATGGAACGTTTGAGACGCGAGTAGATACGTGAAGTAGTGCTCCCAGGAAAAGAAGTGACGTTCATTTCGAAGAGGCGAATCTTCAATGCATATCCGACCCCTGCGGCATTCTACTCATGTCTCTGTCGATTCCGACAAGCAAAATTAATGAACCTGTGCTCGGCGCACGAATGGTGCTTAAGGCAATTTGCCCATGCACTGACCACTGTGACCACTAAAAGCCAGGGCCGGTCGTTTCGCTGGCCATGGATTTCTCAGACACACCTTGGCAAGCGTCATTAGCATCTAGACAATAGTTCATTTGCGTGAACAGCGGCTATTAACATGCAGTGAATTCTCTAAGTAAACCTTCCTTCCTAATAAGGCAGCAAATTACTGATTGGAATCCAAACAAGCGCAGCCATACGTTACAAAGGAAAGCTATAAAGCTTCAGAATACGCAGTTTATACTCCATTCGCAATTTATACTACATTATTGCGGCAAAACTGCTTATGAAGCTTGCTCCATTTTTACTTTTGCTTTTCCAGACGAAATTTAAATGGGACCTTTACATAGAGCAAATCAACCTCGCAGCAAAGGACGCATATGCTGCAGCTGACATTGAGGTCCGCTTGGTACACCCCAAGTATCTGCTTGGCCTCGACAAGTTCATCGCGGAACAAGAGCAGAAGTAAGAATTGCATACCGCCGTTGCTATCTTCTGCGCTGCCAGAGTTCCACGGTGTTATAGCAGAGAATCGGAGTGTGCGGTTACAAAACCCTAAAATGCCTGAAAAGCGCGTTGAAGAGTTTGAATACAAGAAAAATGGTTACTTTTTCATCCACTCCTAAGTGTCTGAAGCGGCACTGTTCCCCGCCGGTAGCGGGTGATGTAAATCAAGGGCAGTGGATGCAGTGTTCCCTGTATGAGGGCGACCGCTGAGCGTATACCAAAATAAAATAAAAGGAGCGCTGACCGGTAAAATGACAAAATTGTATCAACACCACCTCGTGTATCAACACACTCTTGATTCGCTTGTCTCAACTGAGTTTGACAGTGTTTACAAAATATCATGATGGAACTGAGATTTATGCTCCCCGTTAGTGTCATATCGAAGTGCGTAGAGCGATAAATGTAGAGAAGAGTTTATCACAGAACGTGCACGACGCGACGACACCAAGTCGAAATAATTGCTTGATTCAAGCGGTTTAACGTCAAAAAGCGACTCATGTTATGAGGGACGCCGCATTGGAGGGTTCTATAGTCGGATACAACTTAAGAAGGCAGCGGCTTTTCCCCGTCAAAGGACCAGCCAATGGCGTCGGCCGATTCTCGCGACCCTGCTAGTGTGACAATGCAGGGAGCGGTGCCACAATGGCGAGGGGTCTATCCCCGACTATGGACTAAGGGGATTATCACCTTTCATCTGCCACTCCCTGCATTATCACGCTAGCAGGACAATGAGAGTAGGCCGACGCCATTGGCTGGAGGGGGGGTCCTTTGACGGGGAAAAGCCGCTGCCTTCTTAAGTTGTATCCGACTATAGATAATTTCTACCATATGTGGTTCTTTAAAGCCCTGATGCCGCACATTACATGGGCCTCCGGCATTTCGCCTCCATTGAAATGCAACCGCCACGGCCAGGATAGGACCCGCGTCTTTCGGGTCAGCAGCTGAGCACTATAATCACTGTGCCACCACGGCTGCGTACACCAAAGTCTAAATGAAGGAGCGGAACCGTACTTGAGCAGGGCACCTATTAAGGCGGAAGCCTTTAATGCCTCATCATTGTAAGCAGAAGTTGTCGACAGAAATGTCACGCTTTTCAATTGGTTGAAACGGTCGTGACTTCACAGTGCGCGAATTTCAAATGGGGCCAATTGTACTTTGCCTAGTAACCATGCAACCAATTACAGGGATCGTATAGTGATGCTCCAAGTAAGTGGGACTTAGTTTAGTTAATTGCTGAATTACCCAATTAGCCTAATTAACCTTTCTAGATAGGCCAGATAAATAAAACCGAGTAGGAAATTGGTCGAGCTCGGGAATCGAGCCCCGGTCTCCGGAGTGTGAGACGAGCATGCTAACCACTCCGCCATGCTAGCTCGATGGTTTGGAATGAACAAAGGCGTGTCTAGTGAATACGGTGTCTTGTATCACTCCCATCTTCCTCCCTTCATGTTACGGCGAGGTTTAGGCGTCCACCGAGATATGAGAGACATATACATTTCCTTTCCTCAAAAACCAATTTACCGACGAGCAAGGCGTAGAACCGAACGGGCGATGGCGTTCTATGGCCTCCCTCGCAGCGTTGCAACAACTTGCAAGACGCTGCCGCGTTCCACTCTTAGAGGCGAAGCTTAAAATCTTAACCACACATCAGTGACACAAGCAGCACCACCGCGCTTAAGGCTTCCGACTCACCGCACTTTACGTCAACAAAGTGCCCCCCTGAGAAAATGCTGAGTACGGGGCGATAGAAATGGCGAGGAATGCACAGTAGGGCCTCAGTAGCAACGAAACCTGTGTTGAATTGAGTGGAAGGGAGACCGTGCGTTGCATTCAGCAAACGGAGCAGCTTCCAGCGCTGTGACGCGTATCACTGCTTCAACCGAGGAGGGTCCCATTTAGGCATGAAGTGGGCAGCCCAAGCCTTTTGTGCAAGTACTGCAGCCACGGCGGCCCATATAGGTTTACTGTAGACGTTGCGATATCCTGCGCTTGAGGTGTGCAAGCTAAAAAGACGCAAACTACAAAGATGAAATAGCTTTTGGAAAACAAGAAGCTACTAGATGCGTCTATTGCGAACTTTCATAATGTTCAATAGCGATAGTAGCGAAATCGGTCGCAGACAATTTTTCGTATTTTCGAGCGACTAAGGCGGAGAAGATGCAGAAATCCTAAGCCGGCTTTTAGATAGCTCAGCGCCCAGAAAAGCACGATATTTATTTATATGGCCTGACTAGAAAATTTAATTAGGCTAATTGGGTAATTAAGCAATTCACTAAGCTCAGTCCACTTACTTGGAGCATCACTACATGATCCCTTCAATTGGATGCATGGTTACTAGCCAAAGTACAATGCTCGATTGTGCAACATGTACTGCGGAGCCGTGTATGCGCGTCGGCGAAAGTCCACTCCTCGGGGCGGGCGGGGCAGCATAGCGAACCCCGGTAATGAACCCCCGAGATAATGAACACGCGCGGTAATGAAGCCCAGCAGGTAATAAACCCGGGCTGCGCTCGCCAAAGAGCGCCATGGCACAAGGTATTTTTCTTCCACTCAAGGTGGGGTCAAAAACCCATTTCCCAAGCATTTCACTCTTAATAAGCCGAGCACCAGAGGAAATCTTGTACCCATTGTATCACAGGTGGGTACCCGGTAGCACTGGGGATCGAACCTCGCACCCCCCGCATATGAACTGCAGACGATTGGGTAGCAATTCGCTGATCCAGTTGAATACACATGAATATAAGTGAAGGCACGAAAGTTTCAGTAGTAAGCGACAATGGGGAACTTTACCGAAAACTTTTTCGAAATCCAGAAAGAGAGCGTCAATAGGTGTGTTAAGGTCTAGATCGAAGTCTATGTCATGAAGAAAAAGAGTGAGTTGCGTTTCACAGGAGTGACCTTGACGGAAGCCATGTTGATTGGGGTGAAAGAAGTTGGCGGATGGCAGAAAATTGGCTACCTGGGAATATATAACGTGCTCCATGATTTTAGAACAAACACTTGTGATAGATATAGGACGATAGTTATTTGGACATGATTGGTTACCTTTTTTGAAGATAGGAACGACCTTCCCGACCCTCCGGACTTCGGGAACGGAACCGCAGTTTAGCGACTGCTGAAATAACAATGAGAAAATGCCGCTACTAATGTGTACAGTGTTTTTAAGCCCTTTAGCGTTTATGCCATCAATTCTTCTCTCTGAGGATGAGTTCTTCAGGTTGTCAATGACGTTAGAAATACCATTTGTATCAAAATTAATCGATGTCACTAGTGGATGGGCACAAGGTCGTGGTGATGGGAGGCTGACAACACTCTCGTCATTAAAAACACTGCAAAAAATTGTCAGTGTTTTAGGTCTGGTTAAACCTTGAGGATAGCGGAAGCAACATGTGCGCGTAGCTATTTATTGTTGCGTGAGCTACATTGTCCACAGTCTCGCCGTTTCGCGAGCTCTTGCATGATTATACTGCGCATGCGCGAGGAGCAAGTGACGTCACTACGCACAGCTGGCGTGCCGACGGCCCCGGCACGCTAGCTATGCGCCCCTACTGCGCATGTGCAACTGGCAAGCGCGGCAGCGGCACCACTTAGTCACCCGCGCAGCGGCGGCGCGCCAGCCGTGCGCCGTGTGACGTCACTGCTCCTCGCGCATGCGCAGTATGGCTTTTCCTCGGCTCCGCGGAAGGGCTCGGCGACTAGCGTAGAGTTGCTTTCGCAACAATACACCACTCAGAACGACTCCAATGTCGTTTCAGCTACAAGGTAATCATCGCTACGGCTCAAGGAAATTCTGTGAGAAGAAAGGATTGTTTTCCAAAATCTTTTCGGGTCACTGGGTAGCACAGAAGGCAGGGTGTTATTGTAAAGGTTGTGTTTAGTGTGCCGTAGTAATTGTATTCATTAGCGGTGTAGAAATACTTATTCCATGCAGTGTCGGTATTAGCTTGTTTTACAGAATGGAAGTCTTTTTTTCTTGCTGTTGAACCGCTTGAGTGTTTTTTTGAACCATGGCGACTGAGTATGCTTTGTTATTGTAATACTAGGAATGTATTTTGCAATTAAGCGTAGGACCTATTTTTTAAAAAGTTGCCAGTTGCTCTCCACAGGGAGTTCGTGATAGCTGGTACTGAAATTGTCTGTCATACCTGCATAGTGACCTTTATCGTAAATTTAGCGCTTTCTGAGTTTTATTGCCTTTGAGCGTACTGCAGTTTATAGAGCCGCATATTATAGCGTGATCACTTGGGGAAGGGAAAAAAGTGAACGTAGAAAAGATATCGGCATGGGCTGTTAGAATGAGATCGAGTGTATTGGGTGAATGGCCAGTTGTGCGTGTAGGTTCTGCGACTAGTTGCGTTAGACCAAATATAAGGCACACGCCCAAAAATACTCTCATACTTGCTTTTGGACATTGTGATAGCGGGTTCTATCCAGTTTATCGATAGGAAATTAATATCACCGAAAAGAAGCATGAGGTTGTTTTTGCCCCTTGTGGTTAAAGCATGCAAATAATCGTGGAATAGGGAATTGAAAGTACTAACATTAGACGGGGGTCGATAACATACACCGATGAGCATGCGATAAGGACACCGCCGTCATGTGCATTGTTAGTTCGATTTTTTCGAAAGATACCCGGTAGGATCTCAAAATCTGTTATCCATGAGTGAAGCCCCGTTTCGGTAAGCAAAATCAGATCGCTAGAGGAAGATGAGATGAGGTTGGATATATTATCGCGCTTGGGTATAATGCAGCGAATATTAGAATACAAGAATGATATCGGTGAGAGATTAGTCTTGGTGACTTCGCGTTGCTCATAAACATGGCGCTGAGCAACATGGCGTTGCTAATACATATGATGACAACTACTTGGGGAGCGTGGTCATATATGTAGGTTTTGTTGTTAGCGATGAGTCGGTCATATCTTAGTTTGAATTTCAAAAATCATGTGCCTTCACTAGCAATCAAGATGATTTTAGTAAGAATGCAGGGAGGTTGCACACTAAATTGCGGCCGGCGCTTTTGCTCCAGCCTCAATACATTAACTGGATCCCTATAGTAGGGCGCATGCCGATGCAAGTAACTGCTCCAGATATCGTCCTGATCGAGAAGGCACCGAAACCCACTCACTGCGAAGCATTAAGGAAGCTAACGCTTGGAGAACAATGCGTTGCCAACTGCAGTGCAGTGCGCTCACTGTGGCGGTGCTGCATAGACAAACACCGTACAGACTGTTACGATGAGACGGAGTGCGGCGTGCGCAAAGAGAGCGCTATAGTGTTGTATGTTCGAAATATTGGAATTGCGCGTAGATTATCCTTCTGGTCTGTTTGCTTAAGAAATCAAATAGTAAGTGTCCAAAATGATCCGAAACAATTTTAACATGCTTTTACGTTTTCGAATTGCTTTAGACAAAGTGGCACTGAGAAAGACCGCAAATAGATTCTACTGCTTTTGTAAACAAACGGCCTTGGCCGACGCCGCCCCCTTTGATAATGTTCATATATGACGCCCATTGTCGGTGACGCGGTAAGGTTCAGAGACACTTAGACAACTTTGCCGCGATGACTGACCTTCGAGGCCGTGGATTATAGCTGGCGCACCCCTCATCTACTGTGGTGCGTCGGTAGTTGATTTATTTTCGCCATCACTGGGATTGTCAAATTTCCCATGCGTATGACTTAACGGTCACTCGTACGCTGAGCGCAGACTCAAACTGGAAGTTTAAGTGTGATGCTCTAACTAGTGAGCGCCGTCTAAAGGGGCCAAAATGTTTGTTCGGCCGCTACCTAAGATGAGCACCAAAATTCATTTTTTTCTTCTGAAGCATTATGTCCATAGCGAATATTTTAAGAAATGGTATTTCTAAACAATCGAAATGATAGAATATTCGCACACCTCTGCTTAGAACAAACAGGGACTCACCTTAGAACCAACAGGGACTGACAATGTGAGGCGAACGAAAGAATCCACGCAACAACACTGCGTCGAAATATGACACGAAAGAGTGCGATTGTATTGCGGTAGGAGTGTAGAGCTTTTAAAAGACCATCATCATCATAATCAGCCTGACTGCACCGACTGCAGGGTAAAGGCCTCTCTCATGTCTCTCCAATTTACCCTGTCCTTTGCCAGTTGCGGCCACTGTATCCCCGCAAACTTCTTAATCTCATCCGCCCACCTAACTTTCTGCCGCCCCCTGCTACGTTTGCCTTCTCTTGGAATGCGCTCCTTTACCCTTAAGGACCAGTGGTTAAAACACCAGTGGTTAAAAGACCAGTTTGACCCAAAGGTAAAGATGTGGCTCTACTGGGTCTGATTTTATTGGTGCTTGTATTTCATGCATGAATGTTACTCTATCGCTGGTAAAGGCTTTGTTTCAGATCGGCTCTCGTCACCTTAGCTCTCACTTCAGGCTGAAAATCGTGCTTTACGACACCGTCTGAAGTCAGACTTCTACATCAGATGCCCGCTTCTTTTGCAGGGCCAATAATTTCGTCGCTCTTCTGAACGTCATGGTGCAGTTGGAAGCTTGCATCTTCACCTACGGCCGCATGTGTCTAAAGGGCTTTACCAAAGACAAAGAGCAGTTCTGTGTACTGCACACTGAACGCATGTTTCATGGCGTGATCGGTCAGAATTCCTTCTACAAGCGAGCCACCCAGTTCGGCGCCCCGACTGGCATCAACCCAGGTGGCACCAACAGCAGCGCGGTAAGCATAGCTCTCTTGCAACCGCATTCAGAGGCCACTACGTAGATTGCCGACAAAATTTCTAAGTCCTGAAGTCGTACCGAACATGGGCTTTAGCACAACAAGTTTAGGCGAAGTGCTTGGGAGAAGGACGTCAGTCTAGGCAGTAATTACTCAACAACAGCTACCGGTGTGTAGCCATGGGAATTTATTTATTTATTTATATATTTACACAATATTGTAGGCCTGTCGCTCAGGGTCAAGCAAGGAGGGCACAAAGATATACAATCCAAGAGCGAACAGTCAGGGTTAAAAAACAAGCACGCAAATAAAATTGAAGAATATGCCTGTACCGCATTTAAAAAAACATCATGAAGTGCCCTCAGAAAGTCACCAGCGGATATCCCACTTTCAGGCAGGGCATTCCAGTCGATAACCATCCTCGGAAAAAAGAAAAATTTAGTTTTCGCGAAGTATGGCTATAAGGTATGATCACGGTGATGACGAGTGCCACGCGTTTCTGAAAACTGTACATAGAGCTCTGGAATAATTCCTTCTGTGCCACGAATTAGTTTGGATGGGAAAGATAGGCGGAGAATCTTGCGTCTTACATGGAGTGGTGTGATATTATTTGCCGTCATCAGTAACGACGGGGAATCAGTTCTTTTGCAAAGAGTGAATGCTAGCTTAGAGCTAATGGCACAGAGCGGCAACCGTGCCGGGATCAAGGTGTGGACGAGAAAAATATGCGAGCAGTGATAATTTTAAAACGAGTATGATAAGCTTATTTTTTGCAGCTCGATTGCTGAGCTCGTGTGGATGTTAAATTAGGAAACAGTCTCTTGACTGATAACTTGAGAGCTATGCGTTAGAGGGAATCCTGCAATGTTGAATGCGTAACTGGGATCGTGTTATTAAAATAGGGCCAGGGTTGGTGTGCTTGCTCGGTTTGGCAGCCGGGGTTCTGCTCAGGTCTGGCGCGGAGATGAAACTGTGGGTGTGATAGCTGCTGTGCCACGGCGCTGGCACTGAAATATTCGCCTCGTTGCGGGTGTTTCCGGGAAAACACTCCTTTACAAAACTACATGCTGTTCTAATCACAGCTATAGCTTCGAATTGTTCGGCATGAACTTGCAGCCTGCTGACGGTACTTGATAGCTTGAAGTGACTGCACTGAAGAGGCGTACTTTCCATCACGCGAGACAGGACAGATTAATCTTACAAGCGGATAGGTGAGCATCTTGTAATTTGCCGTTGGCAACCGTGACGGGACGAACTCGCGGCACTGGTTCAATTGAAGGGAGAGAGAGAAGGGACCGAGAGCATTCCAAACTGCCAGGAATTTCTGCCCATCAACGATGGGTCTTTGAATGCGTTGGTTGGTGGACTTTGTGAGCATGGACCGAGAGATCGCAGAGAAAGGCGTGTAAGCAGCACGGACAGCAACTATTCGCGTGCTCGTGACGCTTCGAAGATCGAGTCCTTCCCTTGGGGGTGGATCAGAGGTGCATTGTCATCAAAATTCGCTCTTGGCATTTGCCTCCATCCTGACAAACTTCCTTCCCCCGCCAAACCACTTAAGCGTGACTACATTATCATGACTACCACAGCACGTGACGACGAACAGTGACGGGAGACAAGGAAGAAAGAGAAGCCTATGCGTAGAGAGGGTTTCGAGTTGCCTGCTTATTTCAGCAGGGCCCTGAGCCCGAAGTTATACAAGAATGTAATTTCTTTTTAGTGCACCGAGGAACTCGAACGTGAGCAGCGACTGGGCGGAGCAACAAATCGGCAACAAATCGGCAACAAATCGTGATAAATTTCTCTTGCTGTGGGAAAATTGAAACTACAAAGGGAAGAAGAGAAGCTAAATTTATCTATGCAAAATATGGGACTTATTGGCGATCCCGGTAAAACTGCAGTTTTGGATGGTGCTCTCAGCCAAATCGAGACAGTGAAAGCTGTTACCACCAAGAACTTGGGATCAGTCGCTGTCTTTGGCTGCATACCACTGCTGTGGTATGATGTCTAGGATATATGTGGAGCGAAAATATATGCTACTCTCTGTCAACTAAGAGGTGGTTTCATACCTCACATATTAGGAACTTCGAAGACATGCCAATGTTGCCTAAGCTAACAAAGGTTAGATAGCACTGTTTAACCAGCCACAATCAAGCGCCGAGTATAAACAAATTGCCTGTCTAATTACTAATCTGAACCCAGGGAAACCGGACATGGACAGATCTCATGGCGGTGGCTGTCCAGCGCGTGTCATACAGAAACCATGTCTCGTGCGGACAGCTGCTGTGTTAACTTTACAGCAGAAAGAAACCACATGCAGTTCTTTATAGAAGGTAGAGAAATAGTTAGAAGAGGTTTTTTTTTCTATGGCTTCACTGAGAATTTTGCTGTGTTTTTGCCTACTTACGGTGAAGCACCGAGGTCTGAATCGCGCGAAATCGCCGGAAGCAGTGGCCTCGTAATAACTTTATTCATTCCTGTAGCACTAACAGTTACAATAATTTTGTATGGGTCAACTTAATGTGGAAAATATGAACAAATGTCAGGCGATATATAGGCTTCAAATAATGAAGACTAATTACAGCTTAGTATGTTGACTTCGAAGAGGCGCCTAATTATTTATGGGTTGGTTATTTATTTTTTAAATGTATTCTTTTGCCATTACTCTAATATTGTTATTTGTTTAAAAATGTTTTATTGCCAAAAAGAAAAATTCAGCACAGACACTTCATATGCTTACATATGGGACTGCAAAAGCATGTCGACAACGGAAGACGTAGACGTTTGGTTGCGGTTTGCAAACGGGGTATTTTAGGCGAGGAGCTTTTTTTACGAAGTATGACACCGCCCGCAAACCACGCGCCTGTGTGGCACCACCCGGAGTGGTCTGTCGGTCGCACCAGAATGTTGATATGAAAGTCTGTGAAGCCATACATTTGAAGGTGCGTGTGTTGGCGGTTCCAATCTCGATCGCAAACTAACCTCCAACTTGACAAGCACATGCAAGCTATATGCAAGGAGAAGTCTTATGGCATGAACCAGAACGCTGTGCGACTATCGGTTGAATCAATTTTGGTGTGAATGTCGAGAAAACTGGTGCCACGCATGTGGAGGTCGGCCAGTGGCTAGCATATGTAGCAAGACATGTAACGGATTGCTGAAGCGGCGGTGCTCGGCTTGGTCTGTTCGCCATACGGCCGCTGGTTGGCGTCACCCCATTGCTCTTGCGATTGATACGATTTTCTGTACCATCTGCGAGCGCGCTCGCTCGCGACACACAGCAAAGCGGAAAGTTTGGCAAGTTGGATAACGTTCATGATGTAAAAAATAGCGCACAGGGAACACAAGGGACGGAAAGTAAACGACGCAGAACGCTTGTCTGCGTCGTTTACTTTCCGTCCCTTGTGTTCCCTGTGCGCTATTTTTTACATCATGAACGCGACACACACACACGCGCGCGCACGCACGCACGCACGCACGCCCCCCCCCCCCGCACACACACACACACACACGCACACGCACGCGCACGCGCGCGACTTGCCAGAGCTAGTGGCCCATTGGATGCACGGTGCGAGCACCGCTAAATTGGGGTTCTGGGGAATGCCTCCCGTCAGGAGTAAGGACTGACAGTAGCCCCTTCTTCATGGACACAAGCGTTGTAAGATAGGGTACATTTGTACAAGACAGCCCATTTTGCGACAAACTGCTTGCCGATTGCGCTAACTAGACAAAGGCTGCGTTACTAGCAGCCGCAGGCGCTGGCCAAATAGCGCGAGTCAGCACACGCTCAACACAGTACAGGGAGCCGATTGCTGCTTGAGACGGAATGAAAGACATCAATGCAGCAAAAGCTCAAGGGCGGAGCTCAGTATGTCATAGTGCAGCAATGCGTTTGCCGATGAGCTCCTTCGCTAAGTACAGGGCCGTAACCAGTGCAGTAAACACTAGTGTAGTCGAGCGCGAAGCCGCAGCACTTAATGTTAAGCTCATAGTTGGGGTTTGACATTTGATCTCCAGGTCGCCAGTAGGTAATTTCCGCGGTCACATGCGATTTCAGGCACCAATGGGTCTGGCATACGCAGGGACAACGAGTGGGGCTGTGCTGACTCGCACACATGCGTTGTCTTGGAAGTGCCGTCTTGTACGCGTGTATTACGGAAGTGTCTCAGTCGTAGTCTTAGTGGGGTTCTCTTTCATTGTGCTATGTCGTTGCTTTGAGCATATTTTAGCATATTTATGTGCCGCTGTGGACAGAACAAATTATTGTCGCTTAAGAAGCGAACTTACAACTTTAGGCTTTTGTGGTCTTGAGCAATGGAAGCTCAGCAGACCGATTTCATCAACCTCCCTGCTCATGCTCGGGCTTACCGGAAACAGTCAAGCCACCATCTTACATCTCTCTGAAGCGCGCAAGTTAACGGAACTTACAGGGTGTACGCTTCGGCACCTCGAGTGGCGTTTAGCCTATGCGGTGCTAAGCGAGGAAGCAGCATGCACTCGTAGTACAAAAAATGGCATCAAAAAATGATAAAAATTTCTGAAACTGTAGATCAAAAAGGAAAAAAAAACTTTTAGAATTGATTTTTTTGATGCGGTTGAAATAATAAAAACCAACAACAAAGCGAAAAAGAAACCATTTTTTTATTGTTAAGGCACTGAAAGTCAAGACCGCCGAAGGCTTAGCTTATTCAGAATTCTGATTGAAAACAACATGGCAGCATCCAATGTTAGTGGGGCAGAGAGCAGTGATAGCGACGAGTTCGGGGTGATCGGAAGTGTCTGCGACGCCGCACTGACGTGTTAAACTACTCGAGTGGCGTGATGAGCACATGATCACCCCGCCAGCTGGCTAACAAACGCGAGCTGAATTGAAATGACGTCGACGCAGTGTTGCATCAAGCCTAGCAATGCTACTTGCGCACATTAATATTTTTCGTTTCTCTGTTGCTTTACTTGTTGCTAAAACAGACAAATTCCTAAAAGCTGTTCAACACCTAAAATAAGCCTTCGTATCTCTTTTTTATGCATCGCATTTTCTGCCTTTAAATACGTTGCCGACGAGACTCCGCAGTCGGCCAGCAAAGTATGTTCCGTAAAGGCGCTTTCGTGTAGGTAAACAAAACATTGCCGATCTACATTTGCGAACATAATATTATGGAGTACGCTTATGCCTTCAAACTCTTCTGTTTGATAGAGTAACGGAAATGGAAATGTTGTTTTTCTTTATGGGAAACTGAAGAACTAAGTATTACTTGCACATGCTTCAAATGACGGTTACTTTTCCCTAGGTAACGCGTCAGAAGGCTAACTGCCGAAGCAGGGTTCATATTCTTCTCTCCGTGACTCTAAATGTTCTTGTGGAACTCTTAATCTGCACCTTCCGTTGTGCTGAGTTTGATTGATGCTGACTTTGGCGCCCCGCTGGTCGCAGATGGCGACATTTCTCGACCAACAGGTGCGCGATATGCTGGACTCGATGTCGTTTTCGTACTCGCTGTCCACCAGCGCTACCGAAGAAAACAGGATCGCATTCTACCGCAAGGTAAGCTACATCGCGGTGCAAAACCGATGATTATCGCTTATAAAATTTTTTAGATGGTCTATAAACTAGTCTATAGAACCTATAGACTCTCTGTAGATTAATTGTAGAAAGCAGTCCATAGGCAATACAAATGCTTTATAAAGTCTATAGAGAATCTATAGCTATATCGCCATACTTTTTTTTAGTTGACTTTTTTCTATAGACAGTCTATATACTATCAATAGACAGAAAAAACTGCAGTGAATGTTTACTACATTAGAGTCGGAGCGAAAGCACAGATTTGTGCTGCGTAGAAGACGACGGTGAGCAGGCAGTGCCGAGGGACGGAGCAGATGGGAGTTCATGAAGACGACGCTCTCCGATGGTGCAGTGTAACAGGATGCGTGTTGACTACGGCGATAGCCTATTGCTCTCGCTGACCGGCCTTTAAAGGAGATCTGTTTCCGCAGACGCAGGTTCGACTCCTAGTCACAGATAGTGATTCAAGTTCTCTTTTTCATGGTTTGACCTCTAAATTCAGCTGAATGTCCAAACTAGGCACCCGACGATCGAAGCACGAGATCCCGTAGTGAAGCTTTCGCTTCGAAATAAATATCTATAGGAAGGCAGTAGAGTATAAGAAGTCTATAGATTACTTTTATAACTTTAAGGATAGGGTGAATTCACCGATGGCCGCGCCCAAGGGGATACCTGCGTGGAGGGATTCTCAGGCAGCACAGCTGCGCGAAGACTGGGGCAGAAATTCCGCACTCAGTCTGTTACTACAGTCCGTTAGAACTGTTTGAGAGTAGCGGATACATTATTTGCTCCGCACAGTGTTTGTACCACATCTAGCCCCCCCCCCCCCCCCCCCCCCCCCCCTCCGTGGTGACTCGGTGATTAGAACGCTCAACTACTGAGCCGGGTGACCCCTGTTCACTCCGGGCAGAGGTAGCCGCGTTTGAATGGAGGTAAAATGCAAGGCACCCATGCCCTCTGCGATGACAATGCAAGCTATCGGCAGCCCTTCACTAGAGCGTCAATCAAAGCCTGTTTTGGACATGGAACCTCGTAAGCCATAAGATAAAGAACTACTTCCTTCGCGCACTCTGCCCTATGCCTTTGCAGAGCGTTTATTGCGAGCAGCAAGCATAAAAAACGGCCTAGTAGAGAGTCAGGTGCGATGATCTGATGTGAGCAATCAGAAGAAAACCTCTCTATTGAAAATGTTATTGAACCGCCACTTGTGGGCGTATAAACTCTCTGGCAGAGTGCAATGGCAGGTTACTGCTACGGTGAAGTCCAACGCGGAAGCGGTTATTCTTGCAGCAGCAAGGCTGGGCACCGGCGATCCCATTTTTATTTAAAGATTGGATGTAGCGCTATTAGGAAGACCACAGAGAGAGGACCACACAACAAAGAAGAACGCACTGCATCCAATCTTTAAATAATGAATGACCAACTACCCAAGCACCACGTTCTACTGCAGCCATCTCTCTATAGGTCGCTGCCATGTGAAAAAGAACTAGACTCTAATGTCTAAGTTAGCCCATACATGGACATATCTAGAGAAAATAAAAGCTATATATAAAAAGCTTCATAGAGTTTTCCGCCACAAACACTTTTTTTTTTACTGCAGAATAAATTCTGCTTTATGGAAGCGCACTTCCATCCAAGAAACTCCGAGCCAACTGATGCTTGACGGACAGCCGATTGGACAGATTTTTCGGACATTAGGGCTCTAATGCTCACGCATTAGCAATTGAAGTGGAGTTCTAGTAACCAGAAAGAGCTCTCTGTGGGAAACGTATGAACAGCTGCCGCCTAATTAGAGGCAACCTTTGCTGAAAAGCACGCTAATAGACTCGTGTGCAAGAATGAACACGAGGCCCTCCCCTGAGTCAAGGGCTCCAGTAATCTACGGAGAGACCCCTGCCACGAACTTCAGATGACTCGAGCGCTAAATAGACGCACACTCTCTGGGAAAGAGAAACCAACGGCGAAGTACGTGGCCTCGCACAATGTGCATTCCGAAGAGGGCAAGCGGAAGGTGTGAGAAGTTGCTGAGGGTGGGCAAAAGGCGGTCAGCACCGGCTATCGCAAAAAAAATGTGAACAAGAGAAAAATATTGATGAAAGAAAAATGGCGAGGAATATTGAAATAATAAAACTTATAACCCAGGAATGCACTAAGAGGGTAAAAGGGAAATAATGCTAAGCATTATAAGAACTGAGAAAGAGAAGCCTAAATTGTTACAGGAGATACATATGAGGTGTGGTCGGTTGGTTGGTTTTGTGGGGTTTATCGTGCAAAACGATTCAGGCTATGAGGGACGCCGTAGTGGAGGGCTGCAGAGCATTTCGACCACCCGGGGTTCCGTAGCATGCACTGACTTCGCACATTATAAGGGCCTCTAGTATATCGCATCCATCGAAATGTGACTGCTGCAGTCTGGATCAGACCCGCGTCTTTCGAGTGAGCAGCAGAACAACATAATCTTCTGAGCCACCCAGTGGCCACATATGAGGGTCTAAATGTTTGACCAGCTTAGTCATAATGACAGAGGCAGGCTATTCGCCAGACAAAAGGACGTCAGGCAGGTGTAAAATCACTAGAGAAAATAACCGGAAGGCAGGAGTCGAAGGTGAATGTCAAGTAAGCCTTCAGTTCTGGAAGCAGTGAGCTATATTTTCGCTAGGGCATCCAAACTGGCAAAGGGATGATAAGAGAGGCTAATTTTATGAGAGTATTGTATAATACTTTCCCAGCGACATCAAAGCTGGCAAAGAGTTGATGCTAGAGGCCAACCTAATTGTGAAAATAAAGCGGAAACCGACCGTGGTCCGTCACGATACTTGTTAGAAGTTTCAGTGAACAAAACATAGAAATATCCGAGGAAACCTACCATCGCCCTTAACGATAGTCGTCAGATGTTTCGGTGAACAAAACATAGCAATGTCCCAGGTATTAGGAATTCGTTTATGCATTTCCGATACCTCACAGATGTCGCCAGTAAGACCTCCAGAGAACTACTTAAATATTCTGGAAACGTACTCGGTTTCGCAATTCAGAGAGAGGTTGAGGAATAATAGATACCACGAAGATCAGCACTACAAGCATCAAAATCTACCAGTTCCTTCCTATCAACGCCAAAAGACCCTCAAAGGAGATATAAAAAAGACCTGGACACAAAATAAACGTGACAGGAAAGAAAGAAATACTGGATGATGTTACAGGCAGTATTTGACATGGGTGATAGCAGTGCCAGACTGAACCGGAAATATGAAACAGAAAAGCGATGAGTGATGTTTTCAAGAGTAAATGGAGGGCCTCAGTTGAACTCACTGAAGGGTGTAAAACGTCCGGCAGTGCTGCCAAACACGCACGGACCACACGGGCCTATAACAAGTGCGGGCGAAAATAGCAAGTGTAAAAACGAGGAGGACGGCGGCAATATGAAAGAGCGGCGTTGTCTTATCAGTGTAGATGCACACACCTTTCCCAGAGCGCAGCTGGTTTACTGCTAAGCCCTGTAGTGGAGCACTTGTAGCATCGTTGTCGATCCTAACACCCGGAGCTGCTCTTAGCTTCGAGAGATTTAGAATGCTGGGGAGGCATGACAAGGCAGACTGCCTGGCCCAGAGGCATACCCCACTGGTCTCTGAAATTATTACGAAGGATGTTACTTACTCATTGGCAGAGCCACAGGAAACCTCGGCGCACGCGCTCGCGCCACGTGGGGCTTTGAGAGGGTGCATGTGCAAGAGCCTCAAGCACTTCGATGTGAGGGGGAGTCACAATACATTGGCGGGTGCTCATCGAGGCAGCTGTATGCGGTCGGAACGACATATGCTGCGGGGAATTTGTTGTCAAGGCAAATCTTATTGCATGTTGCCTGCAAGTAGAACTCAACGAACGAGCTATGTCTAATTTGCAGCTCTTCAAAAACACTGCACGATGCCGGCATTTCTGCAAGTATTAACGCACTCTTATTGTTTTTGCCTCCACAGACGTTAAACATTACGGTGGCGCCAGGGTTCTTCAACGCCACCGATGGCCTCACCGACGTCGAGACGAAAGTGCTTACCGAGGTAAGTCGACCGTTAGTACGCTAACAGTAACGCCAGATGCAAAGAGTTGGTTCCCACATGGAATTTGCGCGTGCGTGATCGCCTAGCATCTCTGTTTCTACCGCCGTGGACGTTTTCTTTGTTTAGGCCACGTCTCCTAAGGAACGGGGTTCGCGGGTTACGATCTTGTCCGACGAGTCACACACCCACGAGCAACTTTATAACACGGGTATATTCGGGAACAGCAAAACAGCTCTCAGAGTGCAGAGAACAAAACATAGCGTTCGCGCAAAGCATGCTCTCAAAGGTTCTCGAGAACACAACGCTATGTCTTCAGCAAATGAGGCGCAAGTATCTGGAAGCCATAACGCAACAAAGCACATTGAGGCACGGACTGGAGGTTCTACACGATACAAGATATCAGGGCACATCGTTGCGCCAATCACGTCAAATATCGCTTTCATCCACGAATCGCTGCGGGTTCGCCGTCGCTGCACCGCTGGTGACGGTGTCGCTTCTTCGTCCATGAACATCTCGTTAGCGGCCATTCCGGGTCAAGAGCATGGCAGCACCTCAGAAACAGTACTGCAGAAATCCCTCGCACACTGCTTTCGCCGCTCTTATCTAGTCTATCATCGCTACCGCAATCCGACGCATGTCAACACCACACCTCGCAAGTAATACTTGATGGGCAACTGCACACCATACGCTCACCATAGTTTCTTAGTATTAACTAGAGGGAAAGCTGGCTGCGCTGCCTTTCATCCACCAAGGACCCACTAGGCACACCACGAAGACGTGGCTTCGGATTGACGTCTGGTGGCTTGTTGATTGACTATCTGCGGATTGGATTGTTTAGAGGTTCAGTACAGTTTTTGTTGTTGTTTTGTGGGCTTTGTATTGGTGTAGTTATCCAGTTACGCAGGCAGTTTACTTGAGATCCGAAGTATCCGAAGGAGGTCGACTTGAAGTAAGCTGAACACGGCGTCTGGTGTCTGCTGAGCCCGAATTGCGCTTGTCCCATCGCTTGGAGCCATTTACGCAGTAAGCTATAGGTTTGTCTAGAGAGAACCTGATGACTGAAACCTGAAAAAAGGGAACAATGTTTTCTGTGAATATAAAAATCAACATCTGGCTGCTGTGACCACTCTGCACATTTCTCGTTGGAGTCTCGGAGACAATTTTCTTTTAGAAGCGTGAGGCAATTCGACAAGCGCTACTTATGTCCACCGCACTCAAGGATTGCATTTGCTTGATTTTGAAGTCCGGCGGTGGCTGGGTGTTGCATGCAGAAGCGACTTGACTTCCAACTGATGAATTCACAAATACCAGTATGTTGCACTTGTCAGCATGAACACTGCCGTCGCTTATTTGTCGAGCGACATGTTTTACGTCTCCTAGCCCATGTTTTCCTTCGCGAAATCCGTAACTGTAGCTCCAGCACATTGTGAGAGCCGATATTTTGCACGCGCAAAGAACTTTCTGGTAGAAGGATGAGAGTTCTGGCAAGTATTGCATGGCACGAATATTGGGCGCGAAACCGCAATAGCAGACGCCCCCAATAAAACGCCTTCATTTTCTACAATGCAAAAACAAAACATTGTGACGTGTAGTATTTGAATCGTTAAAAATATTCTGAAAAAACATTTGCTCATAAAATTGCACCCGTTAAGCACAAAAAAAGTGGTTTCGGCGATTAGCTATATTTGGCGGCGTGAAGAGAAAACCCTCCATCTCCGTGGACAAATTGAGTGCGCGTTTATACCACTGATCTCCACTAGGTGGCTGGATGCCGCATTCCCGCTTTCCGAGACGAGCGCGAGTGAAGCCACCGGAAGTTGGACCGCTTGTCCCGGAAGTCGGGTGTCTGCTGTGTATTTCAATGCAAAAAGTCGTGTCTTTCGCCCTTTCGTTCTCAGTTTTTTGCGTTGTTTTCGTGTGATGTCTGCTGTTATATGAAAGGAACAAGCAAGCTGAACGCGAGGAATGTGAGCATTGTGTGCAGAACCCTGTAATTTCTTCGAAAGTGAAGAAAACAGGCATGCAGGTCTCACCCTGCCTCGGCAAAGGGGTACGTGCATTAAACACTATGTTCTTGCCTGGTTCTTGTATTCCGAGCGTAAAGGAGAAGTAGTGGAATGACGATGAGGCTAGGTCACCTTAAAACCGAATTTTCGTGCAGCAAAGAAAAGGCACAGCGCGAGAGGAACGACTGACAAGAAAGGCGAATGGTGCAGTGCGCGTGAGAAGCGCTGTTAGAAGTCAACTGCACCAAGCACCACGAATTAAAGCCAATTCAGGCTTAACTTGCTACAATACGAAACAGTACATGACACGCTCCGTCGAAAAAGCAGTACCATACCTTTTGGAGGCGCTAATGTGAACCAACCGAACACCGTCGACACCTCACCAGATAGTAGCCTAGCCGTCGCTCCGGTTTTGTCTAAACATTATTCGGAAAAATTGTCACTGCAATGTCAGCTGCCTGGTGAAGGTTTTCGTCTATTCTTTCTTATATTTATCCCCGATTGATAGCATAACTTGGGCTTGAGCGTGGGAACAAGCATCGCAGTAAAGAGCACAGTTGGCGAAGCTAGGCAAACGAGACGACACCGAGCCGAGTAGACGAGGCTCCATACTTGCTGTGCGTAGCGGCGTCCTGTCGTCTGCTACTGTAGTCCCATTGAGATGCAATGGGCCCTTATTTTTGAAACGCCATTCCCGAAGATTCCGCTGGTTTCCTCGCTCAGTTGACGGCGCAACAGGAAGGCATTGTCATGGCAAAAGACGAGAACGGCGAAAAGACGAAATGCTAAGTGGGAAAACAAAACTGGAACTGAAAAACCGTGCTGAGGTCCGATTTCATGCACTGCCAAAGGCTGACTTCCGGGACAAGGCCACTTACTTCCGGTGGCTTCACTTTCGATCGCCCGATGCGGCATCCAGCTCCCCTAGTGGAGATCAGTGGTTTATACCCATCTACTGTCCTGCTGATTTTTTGGAATTCTCAGTTGACCGATTTTGTTTTAGGACATTATTATTTTCCAACGTTAGTTGCAATACGCCCCTCGCACCTGCAGGGCGAGAAAAGAAAGCGCCCGAGTGTCGCGCGCAGGTTGCACGGCAGAAATAGCCGTATAGCACCATAACTAAGTTCAACTTGGCTGTGCGCGAGTGCACACTGGTCTGCGCATGCGTCAAAATCTGCACGTGTGAAATCTCTCACTGTGAAAGCTGCTGCCACAGCACATTGAGGGTATGAATGCGTTCGAGTAGCTTAATCTGCGAAGGCTAATATAGGCCAGGGGGCGTAATACCATTCTCTCAACGGTACTGTTCCGAAACTTCCAGCCTCCCCTCCTGGCTCGTTTAACAGCTCCTGAGGCTGCTATTTTGCATAAGAAGAACCTCAAAATGCAAACTAAAATGAAACACATAACCAGGGGTGGTGCTCAGTGATTTGCATGCGTTTAATTTGTGTCGTTAGCAAAACAAATTCAAGGGGTGCACTTCGGTCTCCTTACGTGCGGAAATAAGCATTTAGAGTGCCGCTAGTATCGGCACCAGGAATGAACTGACAGGGAATGACGCAGCTTCTTGCCTAGACATGTTCTTGAAGCGAAATCTTTCACTACGCTAGGTAAAGCCAGTTTCGTGGTGGCCCAAGTTCGCGATCAACATTCGCGATCAACCATCAACTGCCACTTCGCAGTGTACGGAACACACTCAACGTTACAGGCGCCAAGCCGCTTATAGTTGCTTTTGCTCTGTAACCTAGTTCAGCAGTAATTGAACTGCAGCTAATTTTTGTAGCGAGAGCTACATTGCCCGCAGTCTCACCGTTTCGCTGTGGGATTTCGGCGCCACTTGTGCGCATGCGCGAGGAGCCGAGTGACGTCACAGCCGCGCAGCTGGTGCGCCGCGCGCCGCGCCGCTCGCCTCCGACAGAGAGGAGCCGCCGAGTGACGTCAAAGCCGACTCCGCTCGCCTCCGACCAAGACAGGGACTGCGCATGCGCGACACGCAGCTGGCGCGCCATGCTCTACTGCGCACGTGCGGCAAGGGGTGCAGGAGGGTCGCGGTGTATAAATGATGGTTGCTGCCAGGTGGTTGGACAAATCGTCATGCGGCCAAGCGAGCTGCGAGTTTCTTCGGCCGAC